>NC_066626.1:34090936-34393967 GCF_025201925.1 Gopherus flavomarginatus
CCCCCCTCAACCTTCTCTTGGTTAGACTAAACAAGCCAAGCTCTTTGAGTCTCCTTTCATAAGACAGGTTTTCCATTCCTCGGATCATCCTAGTAGCCCGTCTCTGAACCTGTTCCAGTTTGAATTCATCCTTCTTAAACATGGGACACCAGAACTGCACACAGTATTCCAGATGAGGTCTCACCAGTGCCTTATAGAACGGTACTAACACCTCCTTATCTTTCCTGGAAATACCTCGCCTGATGCATCCTAAAACTGCATTAGCTTTTTTAACGGCCATATCACATTGGCGGTTCATAGTCATCCTGTGATCAACCAATACTCCAAGGTCCTTCTCCTCCCCTGTTGCTTCCAACTGATGTGTCCCCAATTTATAACTAAAATTATTATTAATCCCTAAATGCATGACCTTGCACTTTTCACTATTAAATTTCATCCTATTACTATTATTCCAGTTTACAAGGTCATCCAGATCTTCCTGTATGATATCCCGGTCCTTCTCTGTGTTAGCAATACCTCCCAGCTTTGTGTCATCCGCAAACTTTATTAGCACATTCCCGCTTTTCGTGCCAAGGTCCGTAATAAAAAGGTTAAATAAGATTGGTCCCAAAACCGATCCTTGAGGAACTCCACTAGTAACCTCCTTCCAGCCTGACAGTTCACCCTTCAGTATGACCCGTTGTAGTCTCCCCTTTAACCAGTCCCTTATCCACCTTTCAGTTTTCATATTGATCCCCATCTTTTCCAATCTATAATTCCCCATGTGGAACCGTATCAAATGCCTTACTGAAATCGAGGTAAATTAGATCTACTGCATTTCCTTTGTCTAAGTAATCTGTCACCTTCCCAAAGAAGGAGATCAGGTTGGTTTGGCACGATCTACCTTTTGTAAAACCATGTTGTAATTTGTCCCAATCACCATTGACCTTAATGTCCTTAACTACTTTCTCCTTCAAAATTTTTTCCAAGACCTTACATACTACAGATGTCAAACTAACAGGCCTATAGTTACTCGGATCACTTTTTTTCCCTTTCTTAAAGATAGGAACTATGTTAGCAATTCTCCAGTTGCTGGTACAACCCCTGAGTTCACCGATTCATTAAAAATTCTTGCTAATAGGCTTGCAATTTCATGTGCCAGTTCCTTTAATATTCTTGGATGAAGATTATCCAGGCCCTCCGATTTTGTCCCATTAAGCTGTTCAAGTTTGGCTTCTACCTCAGATGTGGTAATATCCACCTCCATATCCTCATTCCCATTTGTCATCCTTCCATTATCCCTATGCTCATTAGCCTCATTAAAGACTGAGGCAAAGTATTTATTTAGATATTGGGCCATGCCTAGATTATCCTTAACCTCCATTCCATCCTCAGTGTTTAGCGATCCCACTTCTTCTTTCTTTGTTTTCTTCTTATTTATATGGCTATAGAACCTTTTACTATTGGTTTTAATTCCCTTTGCAAGGTCCAACTCTACATGGCTTTTAGCCTTTCTCACTTTATCCCTACATGTTCTGACCTCACTAAGGTAGCTTTCCTTGCTAATCCCACCCATCTTCCACTCCTTGTAGGCTTTCTGCTTTTTCTTAATCACCTCTTTGAGATGCTTGCTCATCCAGCTTGGTCTACAACTCCTGCCTATGATTTTTTTCCCCTTTCTTGGGATGCTGGCTTCTGATAGTTTCTGCAGCTTCGACTTAAAGTAATTCCAGGCCTCCTCCACATTTAGATCCACAAGTTCTTCAGTCCAATCCACTTCTCTAAATAATTTCCTTAATTCTTTAAAGTTAGCCCTTTTGAAGTAAAAAACCCTAGTCCCAGATCTATTTTTGTTTATCCTTCCATCTAGTCTGAACTGAATTAGCTCATGATCACTCGAACCAAAGTTGTCCCCTAAAACCATTTCTTCTATGACGTCCTCACTACTCACCAAAACCAAATCTAAAATGGCATCCCCTCTTGTTAGTTCTTCAACTACGTGGTGAAGAAATCCATCAGCTATCACATCCAGAAAAATCTGAGCCCTATTATTCTTACTAGCACTTGTCCTCCAGTCTATATCTGGGAAGTTAAAGTCTCCCATGATCACACAATTCCCATTAGTGTTTACTTCATTAAAAACAGTAAAGAGGTCTCTATATCCAAATCAGACCCCGGCGGTCTGTAGCACACCCCAAGCACTATCTCAGGGGAGGCTCTAGTAGCTTTCTTTCCCAGTGTGATTTTTGCCCAGACAGACTCTGTCTTATCCATTCCATCACTTCTTATTTCTTTACAGTTAACCTCATCATTGATATACAATGCTACTTCACCACCTTTGCCTTTATTTCTGTCTTTTCTAAACAGCACATAGCCTTCAATACCTGTACTCCAGTCATGACTACTATTCCACCATGTTTCTGTTATCCCTATAATATCCGGTTTCACTTCCTGCACCAGTAGCTCTAGTTCCTCCATTTTGTTACCTAGGCTCCTCACATGAGTGTACAGACATCTTAATTTTTGCTGTTTGGCTTCACTGACATTCTTTACCCGGTTAGGCACAGACATTCTACCACCAGCATCACCTGTTAGACTGGTATCTACACTACCCTTCCTCATGATGTCAATTCTTCTGTCCACGGCTGTATCCCCTCTTACTTTGTTTTCTTCCCTCTCAAGGTTAAATTCCAGCGTGGAGATCACCTGGACATCTCCCAACCATCTCCCCCAAATTCCTAGTTTAAAGCTCTCTTAATCAGTTGGGTGAGCCTCCATCCTAGAAGTCTATTTCCCTCCTTACTTAGGTGAAGTCCATCCCGAGAGAACAGTCTTCTGTCCATAAATGCTTCCCAGTGGCCGTACATCCCAAAGTCCTCCTTATAGCACCACTGCCTGAGCCATCTGTTGATCGCCATAATCTTGTCACACCTTTGTTGCCCTTCTCTAGGAACCGGCAAAATCCCACTGAAGATCACCTGAGCCTCGATTTCCTTAAGTGTCTTCCCCAGTCTGGCATAGTCTCCTTTGATACGTTCCAGCGAGAATCTAGCCGTATCATTCGTTCCCACAGGAAGGACAATCAATGGATTCTTTCCTGGTCCTGTTAGGATCTTTTTCAGCCTCAGGTCCACATCCCGTATCTTAGCACCCAGCAGACAGCACACTCTTCTGTTCTCTGGATCAGCTCTAGTTACAGGCCTGTCTATTCTTCTCAGTAAGGAGTCCCCAATCACGTAGACCTGCCTTTTCCTGGTGACAGTGTGATTCTCTGGTCTATCCCCTGCACCCACTGGCTGCAAGTCCTCTCAATTCCTATTCACCCTCGCAATCCTCCTGGGGCTCATATTTGGTGTTGGCTCCATTGATTCCTCCCCTCTTCCTGTAGGAGTAGCAGCTCTTCTCTTTTTCCTTGCACTCTCTCCTTCAGCTACCACCTGTTGTGCCTCTTCTTCATTTTCCAACTCTGCAAACTTGTTCCTGAGTTCTATTTCTCCTTCACTGGCCTGTCTTTTCCTCTGCCTGGTTCTCTTAGTCACATGCTTCCACCGTCCACTTTTCTCACCCAGCAGTCTCTCCTCAGAATTCTTTGGTCCTGCTTCCATCTGCAAGTCTGGACGTATCCCTTCAGCCTCCTCATGTCTTTGCTCCATCATCTGCTTGAACCCCCTTCTAAACTCGACCAGAGTTTCCACCTGCATCTCCAGTCCTTGGATCTTTTCTTCCATCAGCTCTATCAGGCGGCACTTCATGCAGACAAAACTCTTTTCAGGTACCCCCTCCAGGATCATGTACATGCCGCAGCTTCCACATCCAGTCATCCTCATTGTGTCTTCCACTGCTGCCTCTGTATCGGTCATAGCCTTCCCACCTAAAACCTGGTAGTTCAAGAAACACAAAACAAACCCCCAACAGGCGCCAGAACACTGCTGTGCTCTTCTAACCACCCTGGTGTCTGGCTGCACGTAATCAGCAGCCAGGCAATTTGCCTAAACCTCCCACCCCGCCATAAATATCTCCCCCTTACTCTCACAGATATTGTGGAGCACACAGCAAGCAGTAATAATGATGGGAATATTGGTTTCCCTGAGGTCTAACTGAGTCAATAAACTGCACCAGCGAGCTTTTAAACATCCAAAGGCACATTCGACCACCATTATGCACTTGTTCAGCCCACAGTGCAATGCTCCAAAAGTCGACGCTAGCCTCGGTACTGTGGATGCACACTGCCGACTTAATGCGCTTAGTGGGGACACCACAATCAACTGTATCAAATCGATTTCTAAAAAATCAACTTCTATTAAATCGACCTAATTTTGTAATGTAGACATACCCAAATAGTCCTACAGAAATCAATGTGGAGTAAGTACGGTTTAGCAGGGTAGATTTAGGCCCAGAAATTTTAGGTGCAATAACTGAATCCATGTAACTTTTTTTTTTGAGAATTATTCTCTTTTAAACAGCAGAAGAACTCTGTGTACATGTATGTTTTGGGGCTGAGTCAGGTAAGAACTGATTCTCAACACATTGTCTCAATCCCAAATAATACAGAAAAAAATATACATGCTATAGTCTTATTGATCAGTGTTATAAAACTTACGTTTTTGCAGCCTTCATTGCCTGTAAGATCCACACCTAGTGTTCTGGACTCACTCCTGCAGGGGTAATAGGATTTGTGCTAGGTTGTGGCTGACTATGCACACGTGCCACACTTTTGCTACAGTGCAGAGGCTACACACTGTCCCAGTCCTTGTATTCTTTAAGTAGCAGGAAGGGAAATTCTAGCCTAGCATAAGATTCCCCAAAAGATTTTGGAGAGTTGGAGTCATGGCCATTCCATGCCTTACACTCTGAATCAACTGATGGACAGCACACACTGTATCTGTTAAAGCCTGCTCTGAAAAGAATTCTGGAAGAATTCTTGGTGAGTCAGAGAACTTCTATGCCCTACTCACCAGTGAGTGCATGTAATGGATTAACAGCCACAACATAGTTCTTATTATTCTAATTAATAGAAAACCAATACTTTTCCATCGTTCCTGCCAAAAAACTATTGTAGTAAAACCAACTCTGCCCTCTAAAATTGTATTCCATTGTTTTCCTACTAGCTTTGCACTATGCCAGCTGGTTTTCTCACAGCAATATGCTCTTGAATTAGATGATTGGTTTAATAACCTAGCCAAGAACTGCAGCTCTAAATGGCTGCACAGTGCTTTGAAGTATAAACTGCCTTTAAAACAGATACTATTAATACTAAGTAGCATAAACAGGATCCTCTGATTCCCCCCAGTACCAGAGGTGAAAAATATACTGTTTCTAACACTATCTATTGTTTCAAAATTAGTCCCAAAGTGGAATTTCAAGACACAACTTACTACAATATTTATGCAGCTTTAAGAATCATTTTAGACAGGTGAACAGACAGCAACTTTATTAATATTAACCTATAATTTATCTGAAGCCAGAAATAGTTTAATCAAATAGCCAAGTAAAATCATAAGCCCTGTGGTCTGAAGCTCTACAGAGTAAGAAGCTCTCAGCATCCATCTGTTGTTGAACAGGAGGACATATAGCTACAGCTGTATTTGCATAAACTTTCTAGCCAGAATTCCTTAGTGACACTTTGGGAGGCACCATACTGTACACAAATGCAGAATTGGTGCAGTAGTGGAACTAAACAGAGAAAGAGGAAAAAAGGCACCTGAATACTTGGCAAGGAGTCTGATCAGGGGTTTTACATGCTACTGGCTCCCCTCTGCTAAGGCCGCTGTGCTGTTGAAAAATCATCACAAGAGATAACAGGCCGAGGTCTTCTCTGCAAGAGCTGTTGCAGAGGGCTTCACAAGAGTTGAGGCAAAAGTGGTGCCTCAATGGGGTACAATGCAGAGGGGGCTCTTTGCTGAAACCACAGAGGACAGCAGCAAACTTGAGTTAACTTTGCTGAAGCCCCTCCTACTCAGCCACTAAATAAAGCTGAAATCATTATTGCTGGGTCAGGTGGTGCAGCCTCAGGACAGGACCAGGCAGAGCTTCCCAAGGGACTGGAGACATCCCTGCCTGAGTGTATTTCAGAACTCTGAGACTATGGTATCCACTGATACCGAACTCTGAGTGGGGTTTAGCAGATGGAAAAATTACGTGGTAAAGGAACGTCAGCCTATTGGACATTCTCATAGGCAAGTGAGGAACAGAGTTCACAGACTACTGCCTAAGTTACCGAGAGGGTGTTTTACTTATTCTTTTAGTCATGTTATTGTTGTTTTCCCTTTCCCTCTAATAAAGTTCTTCTTGTTTCATACACAGACTCAGTGCTTAAGAGTGGAAAATATTGTCTAATAAGAGCACCCAAGTAAGATATTTAGTGATCTTAGATATTCTGCATGAGGGCTCAAGCTGGTGGTGTTTGTTATTTTTAATAGAGACCTCTAGCTACCTGAACCTGGCCCTTGGGTCTGCTGACAGCATCTGGCAGATGGTTAACTTAGAGGAACATCTGAGAGTTGGGGGACTAAATACACTGACCATGAATGATGAAATTCATACACCACTCTTGCAAAAATCCCAAGGAACTGGACTTTGAGGAAAGAACTTAATGGATTCTGGGGAGTTGGAACTACCCTCACCAGCACCTCCCTCCAAACACACACCTGGCCAGGTCTCAGGGCTGTAATGCAGGCCTCCTGCAGCTCCTATTCCAGCCTGTATGCTGGAATGTTTTCCCACACTTTCTTGTGCCAGCATGTTTTAATGTGGCGATTATTATTCTTTTGTTTCCTACACAGCCAAACAGTTAATTTCCTCTAGCTGCTATTAATCCTCCCACCTTTCTTGTTGTGTACACTGTTCCATTTTCTACCTCAGCAGTGATTACAGAAGGTCACTGTGGGGATGGTCAGTCAACAATGGCAGAACATTTTTCAAAAGGTCACTTCCTGCCTCCTCTTGGGAAACACATTTACACCTTTGCAAAGGAAATTTCAAGAACCAGCCCAGTGGCTTGCTGTGAGAATGTTGAGGGAGTACCAGCTTTAACACATGCCTCCTCATCCATTGCTTCTAGCACTTGGGGGCCTTGTGGGGATGTCTGAACCTGTAGTCATTAATAAGGCAAAACTACTATGCAGTCAATAGGAATTTTTCCAGAATACAGACAGTACAAACCCTTAGATTGCAAAGTAAAGGTGATGGCTACTCACACTACAAATGTATCTTGTTGGCCAGCCAAGGAATGACAGTGGTGGTCTTACAAGAGTTTGCTTGCCTACCATCCCTGCTGCAAGATGAGCACTAAAGGATATTTAGTAGATTAATGTGGTGAAACAATGCACCTTAAAGCAGACATGTGATAACTGGTCTCAATCCTGAAGAGTTTTTAGACCAGCTTTTGTGGTTAACAAGAAGACACTCTAACATGTTTGACTGGTGCATAACTTCTACTAAAGAACAGGGCAATTCAAAATTTAGAAAGTATTTTGAAGATAGACAAACTATATTTTCTTTGTAGATTTTAATTCAATGTTTATTAACTATTTTTAGGATGTGAGTTATATTACTTAGATGAATAGAAGCTTTCATTTGAATTTATGAGAAGGAGCATGTGTGGGGAAGGTAGAGTTATATCTAAAGTTGCAAATTGCTTTGTACTGTATAATCTATTTGTTTTCTGAAAAAAAATCAATAAAAATCAAATACAGAAAAAGCCTTGTTTTGAGAAGCAAGGAAACTATGCATGACTGAGATTTCAATGAGGTTTTTATTTGCCAAGGTGAGTGTTTTCTTTCATAGTACAGTTCTTTGAAATTGGAATGATAAAATAAACTCCAAGCCCCCCCAAAACCCAGCCAACCAACTAACAAAATTGACTATCTGTCCATATTTTCATAGTATTTTACAATTAGTTACCCACCCGATGACCACAGCAATTCCTATTAACAGAAATAAGAAATATTTCTCAGTGGGAAGTTGATCATTTTAACACTCTGTTAATGATCGTAGGGCGGATCTACACTACAGCTGGGATCGATGCTCTGAGATTCACTGGTAGTCAATTAGCAGGTCTAGTGAAGACCTGCCAAATTAACAGCAGAACACTTTCCAGTCGACCCCCGTACTCTATCCCTGACAAGAAGAGTAAGGTAAGTCAATGGGAGAGTTTCTCCTGTCGACACACCAAGGTGTAGACCCTGCGGGAACTCGACCTAAGTTACGTAGCTGGAGCTGTGTAGCCTAGGGTAACTTACCTTGGTAGTGTAGGTATAGCCTGAGCTTCACCAAAGCCATGTGATTCCCGCAGACATGTCTGCATATTAGCCACACAGGAAAACCCTTGCCTATTTACATCTGACTCTAAAGGAATACACAAATATCTTATAGGTAAAGGGATTTAGCCTGATGCATAGCTATTCAGAATTGCAAATAACACTCTATGCTAGCTTCAGTGTCCTGGAGAAATTCCAGCTTGGGTAATTATATTCTGCTTTCTTACCCCCAGCCCCTTAGAGTTTGTTATGTTATTCCTCACGTCCTGTTTAGAACAGTGGACAGTATTCAGCGTGCTTTTAGGATCTGATCCTGCTCCCACTGAGGTAAGCAGAAAATGCACTTTGGCTTAAAACTGTGCAGGATATGACCCTTAAAGTGCTACTACATTTAGAGGGGTCTAAATTTCCATGACTACCATGATCCCTCTTGTGTAAGATTTTGTTACTTTTCTAAAAATGCTCTGGGGTCCTTCCAGGTGAAGGGCATTATTTAAGCAAGAAAGGAGCTTAGTGCTGATTTGCATTCCCACTCAATTCCAGTGGGACAGATTCTGATGGCAGTGCTAGATAAATCCAAATAAAACTATTTACTTAAACTACTAATTTAGCCATTGACTTCCTGAATGTGTTGTAAACCAGCATTGAATTTATGCCAAGATGCTTTGTATTACAATTAAATGAAATAAAGTTATTAGCTTAATTCCACAAATTTTACGGGGCACACTAAAAAAAAAGGAGAAGGAAAATTATGTGTACCTGAAGGGGTGGGCGTGTTGTATGTATGTGTGAGAGGGAATGATATTGAGTATTGTGTTTGATTATACAATAAATCCACATCTTCCTACATTTGACAGAAAGGTTCAAAATGAAGGGGGTTATTTGGTTCAGAACTTTCAGCTCTTTTGTAAAATGTATTTGACAATGAATAAAAATGCCCTAGGGTGTACAATGTATCCAGAGCTAACTCTAATGCATAGGAACATTGATTTAGTAATCTTACCACAAAATACAGTGATTTACTGGCTATGTTTTAAATACAGAACTCTTGCTTCAGTTGTGTCCCAGAATTTCAATATTAAAGATGGTTGCTTGAATTTAGACCACAATAAAACAGCTGTTCACAGCTGAAAAATATCCATTAAGTTGGCTTTAGTAAAATTCTCCTATTTAAAAAATATATATGCAATAACCAAGGTAGGAATCATACGTTTCCTTTATGCTAATTTAATTTATTTGCACTATGATCAGATTGGTGTATGTTACTTAGCAATTATTAAATTATAAGCAGTTTATGGCATGATGCATGGTTACCTTGCATTACATTCTAATATTTAAAATACTTTAACTGAGATGCTATCCTCTCTTACTAGTTTTAGTTTGTCACTATACTGCAGATGTCTTCATTCAAACACAAAATTAGAACTACAGCTTGATCTAGTTAGAAAATAATTGATTTAGTCAAGTAAAATGGCTAAAAAAAATACATTTGCCTAATGATTTACCTGTCCCTTGTCTCCGTGCTTATAATCAGTGGAACTTTGCTTAAGTGAGGCCCAAAGAAAAGTTGAGGGCCCAATTACACCACAAGAATTTGCATCCTCAAGACCTATTCCCTTCCCTGAGCACCCTGGAAGGCTCTCACAAAGGAAATGGGGGAGGGTGAACCAGATAATAAGTGGATGGTTTGAGGACAGAGCAGAGAAAGGGTATATGTCATCTTTCCAACACCCAGTGGAGACATCAAAAGAAAATTAAAAACTGTGGAGAGTTTAGGCCCACTAATCAGACTGCCAAAGAAGTGGAAGTGGGTTAGTCGGTTGCCTTAAAATACAATAGAATGGAGAATGAAGAAAGCTCAGTGTAAGGACAAGTCCAGGCCTGTTAATAGGAGGTAGTCCTTTGGGGAGTAATGGCTTATGCTTAATGCTGCTAAAGTGCCAAAGATTCAGATGCATTTGGGATGAGCATCCAGACATGAGTGTATGTACAAAGAGACCCAAACCATTGGAAATTTGTCTCTCAATAATCTAAAATTCAAATTAAAAAAGCCATTGTTTTTCTGTGCATTAGCAAAAGAATAATTTTGCTAGATTACATACAACAAAATTTTGCTAGATTACATACTGTTGCACATGAATTTACAAAGTCACGTGACAAAATCTGTTAAAACAAGGATTCCGTATGTTACTTTTTTATGATCAGCTCTTTAAGTGAGCTTTGATGAATTGCCATGGCCAACAGCTCTAAAGAGGCATTGCAGACGAAAGGAGGGGGATGACAGTTCTCCCAGAAAGAGTGAGACTGTCTTTCATCTGTTGTTATGTATTACAACTTCTGGTAAGGCAGGTGAACAGACGAGATACTACATTAAAATATATTTTCTGGTTTATCAGTTATGTAAAAAATACTGTATCGATGGTTCCATCAAGAAACCAAGCGAAACTATCAACCCCCTACTGTTGTCCCTAGTCCAAAAACATAGTTGCTTTTTAATACCAAATCCCTATTGTGGATTTCTGGCAAAAAACAGACAAACAACATTTATCTTTCCAAGACATATTATTCATATGCAGCCAACACATACTAGCATTTACAGTAGAAGATGGACAATTTAATAACGTCTGATTAGTTTTTATTTTAGTTTTATCTTTACATTGTTTTGAGATTAATGTTCTCTTCTATTCCTTTTTTTTCATTTTAAAGTGATAACAAGGGAAATAAAATCACTAATATCATTATTTAACAGAACTTAAATTGAAAAATAAAATCTGTCTCGGTGGGGTGATTGCCGCAGATAATTCATTCTGAAAAAAAGCACAATAAGCCTAACAGTTAATACCAGCACTAGAGTAGCATCAGTAATTTTGCCTTTCCTAGGTTATGAAGGAGACACTGCAACAGTAGTGTTGAGACAATGTGTGTGACGGGAAACAGGGGTGCAAAGTCAACCATGCTAGAATCATGTCAGGCATTTCTTTACATGCAAATTTATTACTAGACCAGTATTGAATGCTTGTTCTTTAAACTCCTTTGAGCTTTTGGGATATGATGTCCTAATTATGTGAACAAGCAATATACACAGGAATCTTATTTGTTCACAAATATTGTGCATGAAGATTTCATGTATCAGTTTGAATGTTTACCCCTAGGTGTTTTATTACAGCATGACGTGGTAGAACAAGATACATGGCCCAATTCTGTAGTCAGTCTCAGAGCTAATGGGAGTTCAGTCTCAGTAAAGAAACCAAAATTGTGCTCATAAACCCCAATCCCACCACTTGTTACACACAAGCATGAGATACCCCACTGAAGTCAATGGAGCTTTGCATAGTTGGTTGAAACATCAGGGCCTTAATTGTAACAGCTGCCTACAGATAGTAAATATGCAGTGGCTTCAATTATATCATAATTTACATATCATAACTAAAAGCCAAGTATTGGGAGATTTGTAAAGTCTGAATCATCACTACTTGACCAAAATAGCTCCCCCATCTGTCCTGCCTCTGATGCTTTATTCCAAGCTAAAAAAGCATTTAAAATGCTGTTTAATAAATCAAAATATGCAATGATTGTAGCAGTAACAAAGGTCTATTTAATTTTAGTTACTAAAAGCAAAAATCTAGTTGGTAAGACTATACCAGTTACTGCAAATAGTTTATATTTCTTAATAGTATTCAATTGTCCACTGTAATTATACAACAAAACAACCATTTGCAAATGACCTTATTTAGAGAGGAAATATTTACTGTGTTTGTTTCCCAGATAATTAATATTTGCTATACAAGTTTTTAAACTAATCCCAGGACTTTGGAATATTGATTTAGAATATTTAAAATACTGGTAAAATTGCTCCTATGACTGCATTTTATTTAACCATCAGAAAAAAAAGTGATCATAATTTTTAAGTAATACCACTAATAATTCTTTCAAATTAATGTTAAGAAAATGCCTTAATTATCGTAAAAAGAAAATCAAGCTTTTAGCCCGTGTCTTCCCAAAATAAGCTGTAATTACTGAGATGTATATTGCTTACTCTGAAATGTAATACAAGACAGTCTATTTTTCCAGCAATAATAGCAGTAGGGAAGCTTAATTGCTTCACTCCCCTTTGCTGCAATTTGATGTTTAAGGTATTCTCAAAACAAGATTTTCAAGATACACAAGAGAGTCTTGCTTTGCAAAGTCCTTTGATGGATGGATTCAGATGACCCTTGAGGGTCAACTGGCAAGCAAAGTTTGAGATTTGTATGTTAGGTACAAAAAAAATTGAATGTTTGTAAATATCCTCTCCATGGCTTTCCCTGGTTTAAATTGATTGGTCACAGCAGCATTCACAGGTCCAGCTCCATAGAAGGACTTAGGCGCTTAAAGTGGGAGTTGAGAGCCCAAGTCCAAAACTCCCCTCCTCAGCTTCTGCCTAATGCTAGAAGCTCCTAAACTCCCTAGGTGCCTACATTTTCACCATAAAAGTCCCCTAGGAGTCTAACTTTTTGCCTTTGGGTATGTGCACTGCTGCCTTAATCTAGGCAACTAGAGGCCTATTTCACATCTAAACTCCAATAGGATCCTCAGACCTGGTACAAACAGGTGTTTGCACAGCCATCTCAGTAGAGGGGCCCAATATATGATAGGCATGCTGAGAGCCTCAGAGGGGATGCAGAGCAGAGAAGGAGCCTTGCAATGCCTAAATTCTTTTGTGAATTTGGGCCATAATCCCCCTGAAAACATTTGTAGCACAATCTTCAACCTTTCCCACTTTTCATTTGTCTCTCCTTTCATCCCAGTAACTGTTCTGTCATCATTGTGCCTACATTATATCTCACTGGTTTCTATAGCATTTTATACCCTGTCTAGGACTTTATAAAGTTGCCTATCACTGTGGTATATCAGCACTCTCCCAAAGCTTCTGCCTCGGTCCTATTGATATGTTACATGAATTCCTGGAACTACACTCTCATGATGCCTCACAATACCTTAGTTAGACCAGAGTCAGCTAGTATCTGGTTCACTTCTGGCTCTTCTAGCTGAAATGCATGGTTTGCAGTTTCTCTTGGCCATTTGTGTCCATCTTTGAAAAACTAATAGACTTGAGTGTTCAAAGTTTCTCTTCCTTTGTCCCAGAGTTTTTTCCAAGGTTTGTTTAGTTTCTAATGGAGTTGACCTTCTGTGCCCTGTTATGTAAGCTCCTCTATACTCAGCACTTTCTCTTCAGCCCACACTTGGATTCCTTCTCTTTTTGTTTATAAAAACACAGCATCTGTTCCCCTCAGCCAAATATTTATATTTCAAATCATTCAGCCAATCAAATACCTTAGTGAAGTGTCCAACAGAGATTGTCACTGAATTTTATTCCATTCTACATCTTATCACTTAAAGGGACAAATGTAAGTTTGCTCCTCATTTTCTTCAGCAGCCACTATTTCTTAACCTTTACATGCAGCCCAGGGCACGACAAACTGAGAATTTCACAAATAGTATTTATAATAGTAATTTGGATAAAGTACACTTTTTTAGCCAGAAGAACAGATTTGTGAGTAAACCATTCCTTAGCAATATATAGTGCAAGACTATCTACATATATAAATGAAGGTAGAATCAGCTAGGATGACTTGTAAGTGACATTCACTGCACCTAACTACTGGCTTAGTTATCTGCATTTGTAATTTTGCTGGAGCCCAGGTTAAGAGGATCTTCAATATTTTGCCCATCCTGATTATCAATTAGTGACAGCTAGTTTTGTTAAAGATGTACTACTTTGGGTTGGTTTCATTTGCTGTTCTGTAAAACAAATGAGTTTACTCTGCACAAAAATGATAACAAGGTGATTTCAATAAAGATAATGTAAATAATCCCATTTCATCTGCTTTACCAAGTGTTTTGCTCATCCACTAAACGCCCAAACAATCAACCTGTCCCAGTATTTTTACCACAATATCCTTTTACACTCCATTTCCAAAGAGTTGTCACTATTCATTGGTGACGTTAATTACACTAGAGGTAGGTACTGCAAATACATGTAAATGTATTGCTACGATTAACATATTTAACTCTCTGCACTCATTTTTTAACCCAAAAGTTAACAGGCATATACTATAACGTGGTTCATCAAATGTAATGCAATTTTGTTAGGAAATCATACATAAAACAATTTCCAGGAATGTTTTGACTATTATCCTGCACAAGCTCTTGCAGATGGCATGAGCATTCGTAAATAAGTGGGAAGTTAAGGATGTTACCATGCCTGTGTTACTGTGAATATTCTTTGAAGAGTACATGTGATACATTTAAAGTGCATGAAATGTCCAAACTCAAAATGAAAAGTTAACGAAAGGATAGAAAAGAAAGGATATGAAGAACAAAGAGCAACAACAAAAAGACAAGTAAATGATTTTATTTTTAAAAGGACACTTGTTTTTATACAAATGACTCACATCCTAGCCAAAGCCCCTGACCTGTGAATGCATTATTGTGAATTGGCATGGGTCTTTGTGCATGCATGGTGAGTCTGTCCATATGGAACCCAGAGCGGTAAAAGAACATAATAGCATTTTGCCACACAACAGATTTGATTCCAATCTGCATGTAGATATTTTGGTATAATGGAAATACCTAGATTAGACTGCAAAACTCCTCTTGATTTAATTGGAAACAGGACTGGATACAGTATCAAAGAGAGGAACTGGTAAATTAACAACAAAGGAAGACTGCCTGATTTGATCATAAATATGAAATGTCATGTAAACTATTGTTTCTCCGTTTGAAGGGCCTATTTCTGCACCCAGGAAAATTTCCCAGCAAATTCATTCAACAAGAAACGCTGGTCTACTGTTTAGGGAGCAAGCAGGGGACTTGGGAGAGCTGAATTCTATTCCCTGCTCCACACAGACTTCCTGTGTGACCTTGGGCAGCTCAGTCTCTTTGTACCTCAGTTCCCCATCTGTAACTTGGTGCAATAACACTTCTGTACCTCACGGGGAGGTGGTGAAGACTGAGGTGCTCAGATACAGTGACTGAGGGCAAATAAGCTAGATAAATTAACAGCTGGAGTCTGATCCTTTTACTCAGAATGAAGAATACCTTAATCCAACAAAGAATAAAGTGCTGTTCTACGTGAGTGAGGATATCAGAATCTGGGCCTCAGAAAAACTAAAGTGTTTCTTTAAAAAGAACTGTTACACATTCAAGGTAGGAAAAAGTAAAGCATTTGTCAGTATTATTATTGGATGATTTAACATTTTGGCCAAGCTCAGCCAGTACAAATCAGCATAATACCATTGACTTTAATGGAGCAATACTGGATTTATACTGGCTGAGGATCTCGCCTATTATTTTAAAAGTCCAGATGCTCATCTTTTACCATTCCACATTGTATATGGAATGATTTTGAAATATAAAATTGGGGGAGGAACACTGTTGTTGAATTTACACCTTTTCCTTTTATTATTCTGTTGGAATGTGCTGAGAAGACAATGAACAACTAAATTACGAAGAAAGTGCTTTATGTAACATTTAACACTGTGTGGTATTTTATGATTTTTTCCCTCCATCACTTTTTAAAGCTTTATCTCGAGTTTTTATTTTATTTTTGTAGGAAGCACACTATATATACTGGCAGTTAAAACAAGCTGAGTCAAAACACTGGAGACTAACTTTGCTTTATTCTAACAACTTCGAGTTTTTGAATAACTTGTTTTCAGTAGATTTGAACAGCAACATAAACATTAATAAAAACAAGATAATTTGATGGGAGAGAATGGGAACAGTGTAAGCTGTAACAAGAAATCTGAGAGCGGAACACACTGAGGAGGAGGAGTATTGGTACACAACTCTAGTTAATTTATCTCCATTGGCATATGGCAGAACATTTACCTAAGGGTAAACTCTTTCCCAGAAGAAAGGATATTTCCTACTCAAAATCCAATTATTCTTGAACAGGATATTTAGGGATAGTGGTAGCAACTGATTTCCATTCGCACTGATGTACATGAGCATAGGCAAACGAAGGAGATAGATTACTGAGAAATATGAAAGTATATTATAGGTTGAGCTGTATCATAACCTAGTCCCAGATTTGGACCTTAGCGTCCAAAATATGGGGGTTAGCATGAAAACCTCCAAGCTTAGTTACCAGCTTGGACCTGGTAAAGCTGCCACCACCCAAAAAATTAGAGTGTTTTGGGGCACTCTGGTCCCCCCAAAAACCTTCCCTGGGGACCCCAAGACCCAAATTCCTTGAGTCTCACAACAAAGGGGAATAAACCATTTCCCTTCCCTTCTCCCTTCCAGGTATTCCCTCCCTGGGTTCCTGGAGAGATAAACAGAAGCAAACTCCGTGAATCTAAACAGAGGGATTCCACCCTCCCGTTTCCAGTCTTGGAAAACAGAAGTACCGAGAGCTAATCTCTCTTCCCCCCTCACCCAGAGGGAATGCAAAGTCAGGCTAGTAAATCTAACACACACAGATTTCCCCCTGACTTCTTCCTCCCACCAATTCCCTGGTGAGCACAGACTCAATTCCCTGGAGTTCCCCACTAAAGAAAAACTCCAACAGTTTTAAAAAGAAAGCTTTATGTAAAAAGAAAGAAAAATACATTAAAATGGTCTCTCTGTATTAAGGTGACAAATACAGGGTCAATTGCTTAAAAGGAATATGAATAAACAGCCTTATTCAAAAAGAATACAATTCAAAACACTCCAGCAACTACACACATGTAACTACAAAAAAACAAACCTATCTTTTTGTACTTACAACTGGGAAACAGAAGATTAGAAAGCAGGAAATAGAGAAATCCTTCCCATAGCCGAGAGGGAGATAGGCACAAGACCAAGAACAAAGGACTCACACACAAACTTCCCTCCACCCAGATTTGAAAAGTCTTGTTTCCTGATTGGTCCTCTGGTCAGGTGTTTCAGATTACTTCTTTCCAGGTGAAAGAGACGTTAACCCTTAGCTATCTGTTTATGACAAGCTGGTTGAACACTTATACTTAAGTTGCCTGACATGTTTCATTATAAGGCCCTGTGTTTGCTTTGGTTGTTTACAACTTTGCCAAACTTTAAATATTCAATCTGAAATTTTCCATGCTGGGTTTCTGCCTCAGCCTGAATTATTTTTTTGGAAGGCTTCAGCAAAAATGATTCTGAGAATAAGGTTAGGGGGAAATACCTTGCTTTGGCCAGGTTAAAAAATTCTTTCAACATTTTACTGAGAAGTTCTAGCACCTCCATGCTTTGGAGCAGAAAATTAAGTTTGTCAGGGAGGCTGCCCTGGTGTCAGAGATGTGTCTTTTGTCATCCCCAAGAGAAACTACCTAAATTTGGACAATTTAGAAACAACTGGGGGGAAAAAAAACAGTTTGTACATGCTCAGTAGTGGCTGGTTAGAATTTAGCAGCTAAAATCTCTCAAGATTCTGTCTGTATTGAGCATGCGCCAGTCTAGGGATGCAGGAGTTGAATATAACTTTCTCTGCAATTGCTGCTCCCAACTGCTGCAAGCCACTGTGATGTTGGACATTAGAACTAAGGCAGCAGTCCTGGGGAAAAAATTATTATGTAATCACCTAATTAAAGATTGTATCATAATGCATACACACAAGGGGGAGGGTGAACTAAGGTTGTATTGGCAACATTAATTGTAGCATTTCCCAGCTTTTGACTTTGCAACCATAATATTCTTTTAATGTAGTGCATCTATGTCATATAAAAAGATTATCATACACTATAAGAAAGAAGTATATATTAGTGATACAAATATTTCAGTATTTTAATATAGAAAGTCCCTTATGTGAAACACAAGAAAAAAATTACTAGAGAAGAAAGTAAAGTTAATTCATTTATATAAAACATGGAAATAAGCCCTTATAAGCTTGATCACACTAGTCCTGAAATATAAATGTTTAACTAATACTTGGCAGTTCCAATCAAATGCTGTAAAATACTCACACATCATTAAAATAAGCAGATTATAATGAATCCTGAATAAGGGCCCAGTCCAACTCCCAATACGAATAACGGTAGGGTAAGCAAGTGGTGTTCCCATTATGCTCCTAGCATGGTATGCACACACTGGATATTATCCAAACTTAGCTCTTTCAGAGGGTTTTCCTTAATTGTTAACTTAAATAACAACAAACAAATCTCAGCCTGAACGTCCGTGTTTTTAGTTTCTGTCTGAAGGACTTCTGATTCTGCCGCTATTGATCTCTGCCCTAGAGAAACTCTCAACACTTTCATACTCACCTCTTCTGGCTGCTAGGAGGAGCCAACAACATGGCTCTGCATCTCCTACATCTTCCAAGCTAGCACTTGACACCCTGTCATAAGGAGTACATCCATTGCCTTTAATAAGAGTTGGACTGGATCCTAAAGACAGCATACAGGCTATTTTTGGCATACTCCCATTAATTTTTTTGTTAGCTCTTGCCAAATGACTAAACCCTATTATACACTGAATTCTATAAAACACAATATATTCATAATGGGTGTAAATATTAAAATCCCACTATTAGATCCCAAGACAGCCATATTCAGAAAGTTTAAGATGAGGGGAAGAACATTTCATTATAAAAAGCACCTCAAAATTCAGCAAACTAAATTCCAACATTAAAAAGGAAACTAATTTTTCCGACATAATAATGATAAGTCAGAATTTTCAAATTTTTTAAAGGTCTTTGCAAACTTTTCTTGTGAATTATGCAAGGGCGGTGGGGTTTACTCAAAGAAATTTGATGAAATCTGTTGAACTGGCCAGAGGTAGAGACACCCAAAATCAAACATATTATCTTCATTCAATAAATTAAGAAAACTGAGAAAATATCAGTTGGCTAATTTGCTAGACAAACTAAGAGTGCTACCATTTTCAATAGCAGTTTGCAAAAACAGGAGTCATAGGGGCTCATTTCTGTTCACTAGCATTTATGGTGTATTATCTGGACTGTGGTAGCACCTCTGTTGTATAATGTATTTTGCAGACGCAGACAAAAATACAGGCCTTCTCTCAAAAAATACACTATCCAAACGACCTACCTCAGTGCATTGAGCATGTTCATTTTTAGGGGGCATGTTGCTTGGAAAATTTGGCCTAGGGTATGCAAGTATTTTTTCAATATCAATATTAGTGTCACTAAACATTCAGAAATGAAATGCTCCTGGAAAAAAATAAAGAAAGGACGGACTGGGAAAAAAAAGAAGCATTTTTGTCTCTCATCCCCAAGTGGTACATCATGGACTGCACCAAGCCTTGAAAACCAGGTGTTTTTCTTGTGCCACTGTAGTTAAGTTTGTATGTATAAATATCTTATTTCTGTGTGTTCCATTCTATGCATCCGATGAAGTGGGTTTTAACCCACGAAAGCGTATGCTCAAATAAATTTGTTAGTCTCTATGGTGCCACAAGTACTCCTGTTCTTTTTGCAGATACAGACTAACGTGGCTGCTACTCTGAAACCTGTAGTTAAGTTGTTGGTTCTGTATTTATGAGTGTCACTGGCAAGGATGAATCTCTCATTAGAAGCTACTTACACTTTGTTTACAGTTTTAAACAACTTGGACCAAGTTTGCCACCGCTTAACATATTCCTCTATATTAACGTTCCAATTTATCTTGCAGGCAATTAGGTAAAAACAGATAATCCAAAGATGAGCAAGACTCACTTCCGGTCTGTGAAGTCAAGTCTTCCCTTATGCACAAAAAGCCTGCATGGGACAGGAATCTCTGCATATTTCCTGAACATTTTAACTGGCAGAGTTCCAGTTTCACTGTTCCATTTGAGGATGGGGGAACCTCAGAGAAATGGTTTACAAACCATATACCTCCTTCCATAGAATGGTCTGGACCTTCAGCACCATACATGTACTATATGTATACAGGCCTTAGCAATTCTGTATTTCTTCCCTGCCCTGATGGCATCACTACTCCTTGCTCGTGGAAGTCACCCAGGAGATGGGGCTCGCTGTCTAGGATTATACTGCTGAGGTTAGCCTAATTTTAGGAGGGATACCAAGACACAATGAGTAACCATCCCCTGATCTCATTCCTGCAGACCCACAGAGCAGTGTGCTCAGAGGGAGGCTTCAGTAGGTCAGTAGGATAGGAAAGACCATGCAGCAGAGCTGATACTGCTAATCTTCTTCACTCTCCAGCCCAGTTGTAAAAGTAGAATGAAACTGGTCTCCATCCCCTCTACTTACATCAAAGCAGAAAGGACACATGGAATTAGCATAGATGGTCCAAGGCATCAATTATAGATGTTGCCACTACATACACATGCATAATTTAACTATGCCATAAAACAACTGCCATGTTATCCAAGGAATTATATACATGCCATCACTGTAGTAAGTGAATGTCAGGGGTGGCCCCCAGAATTGAATCCCAGACACCCTTACTCTCCCTGGTGTAGAGATGAGCTGTGGTGCACGGAGAAATCTAGTGCACAGACTCTGAGGACGGAGAGTGCAAAGATCAAAATTTTTAGGCCGTATTCAGCACAGATTTGAACTAGAAAATGAAGATATATTGGACAGTGCTTTGGGAATGCCTAAAGGCAATGCAGCATCTCTCATTATGAAAAAGATATTCATTAGTATTTAGTGTGCTCTTAATTGGTCAAAATAGATGCGATTGTTTAGTGGATTCTTCAGTGAGTAATTAAATACACTTCTGGGAAATTCAATAACATTGCAGACTGTACTCTGAAGCTGTAAATTTTCTGAACTTATTGGAAGATATAGGGAGGAGATAAGGTACTGCTGATAAATCCTCAGGGATGCCACAAAACCAGAGTCAGATGTCAGAACCTATAAACTTCCAGAGACGGTGCCTCAGACTAATGTTTTTTGGTGCACCATCATAAATTATTTCTGCTGTGTAGTTTTGTCTCCTTGCGCACACCATGAGGACTGAACAGATTCTTTTGGGTACACAACAGTAGGCTTGCATCTGTGATGAAGCTCTCCAGGGATCCTCTGCAAGTCTGCAGTGAATTCAAACACATGTTGCTATTCCTGAGGGCAGTAGTTGCCTCGCCAAAACAGAAGACTAAGATGTTTCTCAAAACATAAACATGAGTGCTGACATGGTACCTGTAAAATAATGCTATCACTAATTGCCATGCACTAGATAAAATCATTAAGCCTGCACTTTGCACTGGTACCGCAGTATAACATTTAATCTTTCACACACATTATCTGGCTTTTAAATTACATTTTTCTACCCAATTTTATTTGTAAAGAACAGGAAATTAATTACATATCAGTGGTGAAGGCTACCAAAGGAGACTTTGGCTCAGCATTGCAATGCCTGACTTTAGGCACCCTGCCACCTAGAGGAATCCTCAACCCTGAGTCAGGGGCCCAGGGCATCTATACAAGGCATGGGGAGACTCCAGCCCCTAAAAAAGGGATTCATAGAAGCAAGTGAGTAGGGTGTTGCCTAAGTTAGCCAGGAGGATGTGCTGAGGAGAGGGGTGTGGCTCAAAGAAACTGAAGTGCCTAACTCTGGGCCAGAGGGAGGTGTCTATCTCTGCTTGGGATGCTTAGCCGTAGCCACTCTCTTTGAGTTAGACACTTAAGTCCGGTCATCCCTTTTTCACAAACAGTAGTGCTGATGCAGCTGCGACTCCCCACGTATATCCAATATCCTAGTGGTTAGAACAGTTATGTAGGAGACCTGGAGTCAAATCCCCACTCTGCCTGGTGTGAAGGAGGGCCTTGAGCCCAGCTTTCCCACAGTAGTGCCCTAACTACTGGGCTATAGGGTATTCACAGGGTGAGGAAGGGGCCTCCAGCTTGCCTTTTGAAACTCTTCAACTTTGTATGAAATAATTAAACACTCATTGGTAAAGAGAGAGTGACCTGGACTCTATAGCGTAGTGGTCAGGACACTCTCCTGGAAGACCCAGGTTCCAGTCCTCCCATAGCTGTTCAAGTATTTCTGTGTTGGGTTTCATGCTGTCCTCGGATGCATAAAAGACTCCCATTTACTTCAACAGGAAACAGACATGATTCTGAGAGCAAAATGCAATTGTTACCTCTTCTAATCTCCCCCCACCCACCCACAAATGATCCACTTCATTCTTTAATTTTTAATTATTACCAAAATAGTGTTTGATTAACAAAGGGTCGAACAAACATATACATGTAGATGATTCAGAGTTTAACTCTTAATCTCCTTTAACCTATCCCATAGCACCCTAACACACAATAACAGAGCACACAGCAATGCTAGCAGCACACTTTAGAGCAGAGGTAGGCAACCTAAGGCACGGGTGCCAAAGGCAGCACACGAGCTGATTTTCAGTGGCACACACACTGCCCAGGTCCTGACCACCAGTCCAGGGGGCTCTGCATTTTAATTTAATTTTAAAGGAAGCTTCTTAAACATTTTAAAAATCTTATTTACTTCACATACAAGAATAGTTCAGTTATATATTATAGACTTATAGAAAGAGACCTTTTAAAAATGTTAAAATGTATTCCTAGCACACAGAACCTTAAATTAGAGTGAATAAATGAAAACTCGGCACACCACTTCCGAAAGGTTGCCAACCCCTGCTTTAGAGACTATTCCAATGCAGAACCTAGACATAACAGGTCAAATTTGTCCCAAGCATATATTCCAGTAAAGTATCTCAATCCAATACATCAAGAGGCATTTGGCCCCATATACTAGACAGGAAAGGGATGAAGTGTCATGTTGAATTATTAGTTTCTTGGGTTGCATCTATATACAGAAATACTAATTTTGAACATAGACTGGCTTATTCACTTTTTGTATAGTAATATTTTTTAAAAACCACCTTTATTGTGGAATTGTAAGAACGTTAAACATAATGTGCCAAATCCTCCAGTGTGGTGAGATGGCTTGTACTGCACTGCCAGAGTAATCCAGATGTAAAGCCAATTAACCATTCCAAGGAGAAGCAGCCCAATAGTAAGGCAATCTTTCCAAGTTGTCATGTCAGTATTGGATGCTCTTTGCCACTTCCCTCCCTGCTGCTGATATAGCAAGGAGAAGGTGGTGGGCTGGATTGTCCCTGTGCTATGCTGAATACCAGGCAGGTTGTGATCCCTTGTGGTCAGTGCAGCCTGGCACAAGTAGGAGCAGCTCAAGAGATTAGTAATGCATACAGAAGCACCAGGATCAAGGGAGTGAAAAGGTAAGCTTTTAGCCTGCTTTGCATACCAACCCTGACCTGTTGCAATCTGTGCATTTGACTGTATCAGAGGATCTGACCAAATAGTTGTTTGCAGTCATTGGTTACAATCTATCCTAATCTAGGGATTTTAAAAACACATCCTACTGACCCAGTTGAGAATAATCATCTTGTCAATTACGTAAAAGCCACCTGACACAATAGGCTTATACGGTGGGTTATCTGAATTCTGAGTAGCATGGACTGATATATGTAGCTCCCATTATTTTAAAAAGTATACTGAAGAATCCAATGGCACAGATTTGCATTAAAAACAGAAAAGGCATGATGTGGGATTGCACAAGATATATAGCTGTGTAAAATATGGCACCCTGCATATAAACACAGGGATTAAATACAAAGCAAAACAATTCTGAATAGATTTCTCCCAATAATTTTTGAAACTTTGGGCTTCAAATTTGCCTTTATGATGTTCTTACTATTACACACGAATAATGTTTATAACAATGAGACATGTGCCAAGAATACAATTCATTTCCTTTTATATAAAATGATCTTTAATTAGAAATATAATGAAATCTGTATTTCAGGGAATTGTTTCTTATTGCAGCTGTTACACTCAGAGGCCAAGTTCTTCAAACAGTGTACACATTTGTGTGTACCAAACCTCTGACTTGTATATACACATTGGGTGAATCGATGTGCACCAAAAAATGCACACATCTGTAAAACTATGAGTTTGATGTTTTCAGACACAAAATATTTGAGAAAGGAGACACACACCAGGGTACCTCACTTTATCTGAGAAAGCACAGTAATACACATTGATCCTGTTAGGAATTTGCAAGGTAACACTTACACCTCATTAATTGGAACAACCCCAAATATTTATTTAATAAAACATCTGCTACAGGCCTGTTTTCCTGAAGCCTTAATGTGAATAAGCTGAAAGTCTTTACTCTTTTTCTTGAGACTTACAGACTGAGCAGCCTGACGATGATGGAAATATGAAGGCACATAAGGACACTTTTGGAAGTTTGAAGATTAATGGATTGTTATGTTGCAGAGCAGCTAGCGCACTTGAACTCAAGTAGTGGATAATTTCCTCCAGGAGAGAAATGAGTGGACAGAAGACTCATGATTAATAATTATCCTAATCTACTTTTATTTATAAATGAATCATTCCTGCACAGAGGTTTTCAACAGAGTAAGATTTAACAGTAAAGCAAGATAATTTGTGTTTGAATGCAGAGGCTGACAGCAAAGATTTCTCTCACTACATGCACTCAGACAGTCTGTCACATCAAAGCTCAGAGTCCCTTTCCATATGTAATCTTCATCTCTCAGCCTGAGAAAGTCCCTGGTTCTCATCAGAGCTGAAAATGCCCAGGCTCTTAAACTACTTTTCATAACTCAAGATAATATTTTTCAAATGTTATGCCACATTCACAATACTTTTCAAATATTATATCCTCATCCAGCACAGCTAGCCATGCCTAGGGTTACTAGAATTGGACTGTTTAAAAGCAATTTCAGAAGAAGGTACATATATAGACAATGACTGATTTGTTGATTGGTTTTTTGTTTGTTTGTTTTTAGCAGGGCCGCCCGGGGATGGGGGGGGGCAAGTGTGGCAATTTGTCCCAGGTCCTGGGCCCTGCAGGGGCCCCCATGAGAGGTTTTTTGAGGCCCCTGGAGGGGGGTCCATCACTCGCTCTGGGGGCCCCAGAAAACTCACGAGGCCTGGGCCCCTGGAGCATCTTCCGCTCCGGGTCTTCGGCGGTGGGGGATCCTTCCGCTCTGGGATCTGCCACTGAAGTGCTCCGAAGACCCGTGGGGGGGGGTCCTTCCACCCCAGGACCCGCTGCCGAAGTGCCAGGTCTTTGGCAGCGGGGGCCCCCCGTTGCGCGTCTTCGGGGCACTTCAGCGGTGGGTCCCAGAGCGGAAGAACCCCCCCCATCGCCAAATTACTGCTAAAGCGGGGGCCCCCCGCCACCAAAGACCGCAGGCCCCCTGAATCCTCTGGGCACCCCTGGTTTTTAGTGGAGTTGAAGGAAGGCACCATAGGCTGTAATGAACTGTGTGCAAGGGGAAGGGAGATGGATGGAGGATCCACTACTACATGGAACCAACCATGTCTCTCCCTAGTCTGAACGGGCCTACTAAATAGCTATATAGTTTGTGCTGCCTCCAGTGAATGGCTCTGCTGTAGTTTTTCAATATTGTTTTTACTTCACTTCACAAAGAAGTTTTCTTTAGTGACAGGACTCCTGTAAAATGTTCAGCAGAAAGATCTAAATGTCTGTCCACTTTGGGGTAGTGACTGACTATAATCTTAAATGTAAATTACAAACATAGACGGAGATTCTGATCAATGTAATTCCTAATGCAGAGGCAACCTTATCGTCACTTCCTGATCTGGAATGTTTTGCTTTGTGTATTGCTGTTTTTTGTTTGTTTTTAATATAGGAGTTTTGCTTGTATAGTATGGAACAAAACATTGAATATGACCTTAATATAATTACTTAGTCCTTTAAAAAATCTATTAGTGCAGTTAGGAGATGCTTTATATTCAACACAGATCCTTTCTTCTCCTACCTGAAAGGCAGCGGCTTGCATTGGCTGGGGAACTGAAATAGGGTAGGAAAATGAACACCTTCATTCTGAGGTGTCCTTTTATGTGACTCAATAAGCAAAATATATTTGAACTTCAATGTTGTTTTAAAATAGTGTTATCGGCAGCTACACAAAGAAGACTGGTGATTAACTTAAATATGCTACTTGGCATCTTTAGCATAAGCACAGGGTTTTTGTTGCCATAGGGGTGATGACTTACAATCGTAAGTTTTTGACATTATACTTGCTTCAGTTTGACATGGTTAGATGATAACAGATGATTCACTGAAGAGGGAATATTCTGTGTTTCTAAGACTGAGGAACCAAAAACATCTCTATGTTTTATCAACTGAAATATCATGAAGTTGTAAAACAACAAAAAGCTGCACATTATAGTGAATCACCCAAGGTTCACACCGAATTATAGTGCTAATCTTGAGGATCCCTTCCCATGTCTACTTAAGATAGGCAACCTAACTGAGGTGGTATTCATGAAGGTTTCACAATACAGTCCTCTGCATTAATGGGCCTCATTAACATGTTTCTGTTCATCAGAAAATAGCCTAGAACACTGCTGAGAATAGTTACTCCTGTCTCACTGAGAAATGAACACTGTATAGCCATATATATTGTTGAAACCCAAACTCATCTTCAGAAATATTAAACAAATAACTATTTTAGTACTCAAAGGAAAACAAAACCCAAAGAGTTAACAGCCCACATATATTATCAACAGGACAATCCCATGACAGATGTAGAAGCAAGACCCTCAGGAACCAGTACACAGTATCTGTGCAAGAGGTCTGCCAAAAGCCAGATACTGCTGTTGGAAAACTACCTTTCACATCTGGTAACAGTTAGGGGAGGAGAGTAGGTACTGGTCCTTTCCCTATCATATTAGGAGGGGTAAAAAAGGAAGGAAGGAAAGAAAGAAATAAAAAGTGACAGAGTGAGCAAATGGCACATTTCTTTCACAAACAATTTAAAATAGTATTTTAAAATAGTTCAAATACAAATATTTAATATTTCATTAAAGGGAAAAAGTAATTTGGAGGAACTAAATCCATTCAAGGATTCTTATTCTGAATACCCGATACATAAATGCCAGCATTAGTATATTTCCCTTTTCCATGGCATAGCTGTGCATGTTATTTGATACATAATCCAGTGATCTTTTATTCTGCAACCACAATATGCATGAGACCCAGATGGGTTAGTACTGGGGGAAGTGAAGCAGTGATGAGGAAGCACAGCAAGTGTTATTCATGACACTAATTAGGTTGCATTTTAAAAGATGTTTTTTCTATGTTTTTATGTCTTTCTTTGGAACTGTATAAAAATCATGAAAAATTGAGAAATTAATTTTTGGATGGATTCCATATTTCCTTGCTTTTAGACATTTGGACATATGCACAGGAGGAGTGCTGGGGAATATGCATATACAAATGGGTTTAATTTTGAAAGCAAGCTACAATTAATTCTTCTCTCTGACCCCAAATTATACCAAAATTCTGTTATTTGTGGAAGCGTCATTTTCTAAATGGAGATGATGAATTTTGGCTTCACATCTAATTTAGATACATTTGTCATTAATTTTCCACATTCTCTTTCCTAACCTTTTGTTCTGAGAAAGCCAAACTGTTAGTGTAGTGTAATTATTAAGTAAAAGTGTCAGTATTCATTATTTCCTGTGAAAACAATCATTCAGAGTTGTTACTCATTTTAACCCACCAGATTTTATCATTCTAAGCATTGCTTTAGAATAGATTAGTCTGCTGTACAATACTCTGATGTGGACTTATTTTTCAATATCCACATTAACTAAAAGAACAGTCACTGAATACCTCTGTTGAATAATCTTACATAAACTAAAGAATTCCATCATGTTAAGATGGAAGGCGGGGGGAAGCTCAAAACAAGCACCAGCATATACCTAAGTAACTGATTGGATTACAAGAAAACACAAACCTCTGAAAGAGGCATTTATAAATCTCTCCCTCTTTCCCTTTTACAAGAAATCTTGCCATCATTTCTACCAGGAGTCAGGTCTTAGCATTTAACATTCACAGAAGCTGATAAACTTGGCAAATTCTTTTGGCTTTGGATACACATCTGCTATGAAAATCAAATTGCAATTTTTTAATGTAACCAGTAGCTAAAAGGAGCCCCTTATCTCAATACATGAAATTAGGAAGAAATATTAGGGAACACAACTGGTTTTAACTGAGGAACTGGGGAGACTCTAGTCAGAGAGTCTACTATTTATGAGAGATGAAAATTCAGATCTAGGGTGTTCCTCAGACTTTGTTTTTGGGAGGAAGAGTTATAAAAGAATTTTAATATTTTGGTTGTTTGGGGTTGCGCTATATTAAAGGGAAACCATAAGAGTATGTGTGTGTGAAAATCAGAGACTGAAGGGTGTGGGGTTTTTGTTTGTTTGTGTGGCAGGGCAGGGGGAATATAGATGAAGCATCTCTCAATAGCATAATCTGGAAAAGAAGCAAAAGATGGAGAAGAATGAGGGAAGTGGAATTGGGCCATAGTGTTTGTTTCAAGAACAGGGAGATGATCATGCCAGAGAACTTCTTGGCATAGCTAGCAGAAGCTATGAGAGGGATCATTCCAAAGCATGATTCTTTACAAAAGGATTAGGGATACTAGGGGAGGTAGGAAGAGGAAACTAGCTGTTGGGCCCAGACTATATGAGAATGTTATTACACAGTCTGACAAGATGAGTGAGATAATATCTTTTCTTGGACCAACTTCTGTTGCTGAGAGACAAGTTTTTGAGCTTACACAGAGCTCTTCTTAGCTCAAAAGCTTGTCTCTCTCACCCACAGAAGCTGGTCCAAGAAAATATATTACCTCACCCACCTTGTCTATTCAATATTCTGGGACCAACATGTCTACAACTATACTGCATACATTACATAGTCTGGATTTCTACTGCTGTTAATATAAATCAAGATTTTTGGGCACCATAGTAGTTATTAGGCTGAGGGGAAAGGGCAGGAATCAGGAAATATTTGTAATGGATATTACTTTCAATATACACCATGAGTGAAATTCATCCCTGTGCAGATAGCTAGCACAAGGCTGAAGGTAGAGTTTAAGTGATGCATAAGACTTGTGCCAGCCCTCTGTGAAATGAACCCTATGAGCAAAAACAGTATCTCCCCCCATTCATGATGATACAGCTGCAACATGACATTTTGCAGTGTTATCCTGAAGACACTAGCTTTTGAAGAATCCTTTGTGATTTTCATATTATAGTGTATTTCAAGGATGAACCTTTTTTATTTATAACATAGGTACAACCACACTTCCCACTCCCAATGTGATACAAATTCCCAGAAATACAGAGATGTTTACTCTATATTTACATTGAGATTTTCAGAAGTGCCCAGCACTGATATCATTCTGCTTCTTCTGAAGTCAACAGAGGTCATTGGGAGCAGAGTGAAATCAATACTGAGTAGTTTTAAAAATCCTGCCTTTACTGACATAAACTAGAAGGGCTCCGTAAAGCAGCTTTTACAGGATCATTCATGAAGATACTACTCCTTTCTTAAATTAGGTCTGATTTGCGGGAAAACAGATGAAAGCACTAAGAGCTCAATCTGGCAAGACATCTTTCACAAGGCATTGAGTTTGTGGGAGTAGAGAGTGTTTAATACCTTACTAAATGTACTTGGAATTTCATCGATTCAGGCCCTAAATGTGGAAAGAGAGATGCTATTAGTGCTATTGAGGCTCCTGTTAGTGACTCAATAGTTAGGGTAGCATTCCAAAATCAGCTTAAAATAGAACATATAGCCCTGTTTTATTTTGTTTCAAATATGAGTGGCCAACTGGTGTGAAATTTCATGCAGGATTAGTTTTTAAGCCCTTTGAAATTTATGTATATTTTTGGTTCCTTTCTCAATTTTTGATAGGAATTCTTGTATTTGGACTCTAGCTGAACTTTTTCCTTGGCTGTCCTGCTTTTCACTGTTTACCGCTCTCTTGGAGTCTCTCTAGATAATATTGTTTATCAAAACAAAACTTGGTAGACAGGTGTACCATGTGGAGAACTGGTGCAACAGGGAGATTTTTTTTTAAATTGGATTTAGGGTAATTTTTAGCTGTTATTCACATTATAGCTTTTAAGTTTATGTGCTGTACACACAAACATGTTTGATGAAAGTTGGGTGCACACAGACTTGATTGGGACTGAGTGCACACAAGTCTGATTGACAGGGCTAGGAATACATAAAGCTTTGCCAGTCAGGAGCTACACTTTTCTGTCAGATTTTATCCTACCACAGAGAAGGTTCATGTGCAGCTGCTGATTGGTGAGGGGTTCATGAGCTGCTTGCAACAGATAAAATATTCTGTTAGCAGCTTCACCGCTCTGTATAAGCTCACATTCTCCCAGTTTATCCAATTTCAACCCCCAATTAAGGATTAAAAAAACCCTACGAGAGAGTAATATATACAAAATTCTGTTGTGAATTGGATAGGTCTTTTTTAAAGTGTGTATCAACTCTAACAAACCCATAAAAGTAAGGAAATGAAATATTAAGCCACTTAACAGTTCAGACCTTCTGCTTCTCCACCCATTAGTATACACCTTACTATTACCCCACCACTGAACATCACAGGATATGTACCACTACATCCACTCCTATCCTCTAGGGAGGTTTGCTTTCCATCACTAACATCAACTGCCGCCTGCACACAACCCTTTGCCAAACTCCTTTTCCAACACAGCCAAACACAACACCAAACATGCACAACTAATAACATTGGTGGGGGAAGTGGGTTGTGAGAAAGAGGAAATATAACTTGGGAAAGGGGTGTGTGGGCAGAAGGGCAAAAAGAAAGGGCTGAATTAAGGTAAAGCTGCAGGGAAACTCTCCACTGGCCAAAAGCTCAAATGACTTATAGTCCCCAGCACAGGGGAGTGTATTAGAGCAGGGAAGGATGGTGCTTATATGTTGGAGAGAAGCTAGACCATGATGTGTAAAGAAAAAAAGGCACATTCTCTTTCCTTCTCCAAAACATCTGGCAATAAAAATCTGACAGACACCTATGCATGTGTGTAACTTTTTTCACATTAATAATACATATAATGATAAAGCCCTAAATTTACAACAGGATATATTTCCCTTTTGTAGACGCATAGCTATTACAGCTGCATGGCATTTTTTTATCCATCAAATCATTTTTGACAAAATTTCCTGAATTAAATATTTTGTGGAAACATTTGTTTGATTCAAAGTGTTCTCTGTTTTTTTAAATGAAAAAAAAAAGAAAGCAACAAATTTGTTTTCAATAAAAGAGTTTGCTTTTCAAAACCAACTTTATTTTTGAAAACAGACTTCATTTTTGAAAATCCAAAAATTTGCAAACATTTTCAAAAAAATTATGTAATTCGAAATTTTTCATCCAAAGTACTTACCAATTTCTGACCTGTTCCAGTAACTGCCTTCTTGAATTCAACAAAATGAGCCAATATTTCTCTCATTTTAAGTTACATTATTTCATAGAATTGCAAGGAAACTTATTCAACAAAACTTCTTATTAAAAAAATTCATAAACATACAGTCAGTTGACTTAATCATTATTTTATCGAATTGTTCATAATGCTTTATCCAGCATAAAGAGTTTTTCCAGAGTACTAAAAAAAAGTTTATGGCCTGAAGCAAATGAACAATTTTTAAACTCTTGAGACATTTTGTACTGAAGTAAACATAAATGTGAAAGTAAAACATTAGAGAAAAAACAAACAAATTACATACAATGGACAATATATTAATTCAATTTTCAAACCTAGTTAACTGTTAATACTGTGCCAGAAACATATTTAGGGGCCTTGGATGCATCCAGCAGCCTCCCCATAAACCCAGTGCAGTTGCATGCAGGAAGGGGAGGGCTATATACCCTGTACCTCACTATCCCCAGGCATATGGGCAAGGAGTAGACTAAGATGGACAAAGGCCAGCATAACTGAGCTGGCATGGGGCAGTAGTGGCTGTTATCTATTTCTGGTGAGGGCAAGCTGTAGATTATTTCTCCCAGAAACACAGGTGGATTACCTGCCATCCTTTACACAGAGGTCGAATACAGGCACAATCTAGTACTGAATTTTTTTAGACAGTGTATTAGATCTCTGTGCTACTAAAAGCGAATCAAGTCTTATGGATGGGCACTGTGAAACAGAGAAGATAGATATGATGGTGTTTAAAAAAACATTAAAATGATTGAAGTTCCTTAAAATTATTTATGAAAATTCATGGCATCTCAGAGATGGCATATTCACCATGTAATGCAAAACATGATATTGTTAAATGTACTTTGCACCATATTTTTATCTAACAGCAAAAGAATTTGAATTCTGAAATCAATCCACAAGAGCTAAAGTGTTTTCCACGTGAGCTGTTTTCCTATCATTAATATAGTACCCAAAATTACAATAGGCATTTAATTAAGCACTGAAAAAATGAATGTTCTGATTACCTAAGTGTTGACAATCTAAGAGCCTGACCGTGTAAACACTCACACAAGGGAGTATCTTTACACATGGAAGAAATCCTATTAAATTTTGTGAATTACTTAAGTAAAACTTTTCAAGTGCTTTCAAGTGATAGCAATCCATATGTAAGGTAAGGTGTGACAAGTAATAATAACAAACAATAAGGTGAAAATAGTGTGTAGGAAGTAATTGGTTACAAAAGGAATGTCATGATGATTTCTAGGTTCGTTGTATGCATATCTTAGGGGCACCACCATATTAATACCAATCCATCCTTTAATATACAAACAGTAAGTCAATTTCAGCTCCTGGTATAATGTGGAGTAGTTTCGAAGAACCGCATGCAAAGCGCTTTCCACCACAATGTTACTAGAGAGAACCATGACCCAAAGATTTTATAATGAGTAAAAGAAATGTGCTATAGGTTTCTGGGCATAATGGGGCATATTGTGCCATTGAGCTATGTGCAGAACTCCTCATGGAAATCAATTGGGAGTTCAGCATTTTAAAAAAATCAAAGTAATTGACAAGATACAGTTCATACTGCAGTGGCCCTAATGAAATCAAGGATGTCGCTGTATTTTGAAGGAGGGTTTTGGTTATTTCCTGTTTTGATTTAGTGAACAAAGGCTATTTTGAGTGAAATCTATAGAAGGTTCACATATTCATAGATTCCAAGGCCTGAAGGGACACATTGTGATCATCTCGTCTGACCTCCAGTATAAAACACAGGCCACAGAACTTCCTTACAATAATTCCTAGAGCAGATCTTTTAGAAAAACATCCCATCTTGATTTAAAAATTATCAGTGATGGAAAATCCACCATTACCATTGATAAATTGCTCCACTGTTTAATTAACTTTCTCTGTTAAAAATTTTATTCCTTATTTTCAGTCTGAATTTGTCTAACTTTAACTTTCCGCCATTGGATCATGTTATACCTTTCTCTGCTAGACTGAAGAGCCCATTATTTAATATTTGTTCCCCATCGCAGACACTCAGACTGTCATTAAATCACACCTTAACCTTTGCCTTGTTAACCAAATAGAGAGAGCTCCTTGAGTCGATCACTATAAGGCATTTTTTCTAATCCTTTTAATCATGCTGGCAGCTCTTCTGAGCCCTTTCCAATTTATCAATACCCTTCTTGAATTGTGGGCACCAGAACTGAACATAGTATTCAACCAGCAGTCAAATCGATGCCATATAATAAGCGTGTTAGTGAACTGAGCTTCTACCTCAAAACATTTAATTACAGAACCATCTAGGTTATTCCTAAATATCTTCTCAGTTTTGGTTGTGTATGATATTTTGAAAAAAGAAAAAATTCCAGCTCTTGAGTCTCCTCGGGTGTCACTGTTTTGTGCAGGGATCTGCTGAACACAAGCCACTGTTCTGCTAGGTTGCTTCAGAAATTTCAGTCCTAGCAGCAGAGAGTACTCAGTGAGGGAAAATTAAGGGGAGCATGGAGTTCACTTGAAACACACAAGCCTGGGAGCAGGTGAGATGAAAGAGAAGGAAGAGACTCATTTGGGGCAGAGAATGAGCACCTGCACTCAAGCTTATCTGCTTGCCAAGACTTCCTTAAAGACTCAGGCTATGGCTACACTGGAAAGTGTACAGTGGCACAGCTGCATCAGTGCACCGCTGTCAGCTCTCTAGTGTAGCTATTCTAAGCTGATGGGAGACAGCTCTCCTGTTGGCTTAATTACTCCAGCCCCGGGAAGCAGTGGTAGCTATGTCGGTGGGAGAAGCTCTCCCGCTGACATAGCACTGTCCACACCAGCACTTAAATTGGCATTATGTCTCTCGGGGGGTGGATTATTCATCCATGTATCTTGAGTGAAACTGTAGTGTAGCCATAGCCTCAATTTCAAAGATATGATAAGACTGACTGTAGCTGGGGAGAGAATACTTTCAGATTCTCCTCTGGCTGTGACTGTCTCTGCTACAGCAAACAGCCTCTACATGACTGCCTAGTGCCTACCTGGAGAAGCTGGGGCCTGATTCTGATCTCTCACTGGTTTTACAACTGTGTATCTTCATTGAGTTCACAGAGTTACTCATGATGTATACAAGCAGAAAGTGGAGGCCAGAATCCAGCCCTGAGACCTTTAATTATTGAATTTATTTTTCAGAGCATCATTTATGCACATTACTATTTATGCATAAGAACATGCATATGAGTTTAATTTTTAATGAAGGCATACATACATTCCATATATATAATTAAAATACTTGAGCTGGAACCACTACCCCGAAAAAATAAGATCACCTCTCCACTGAAAAGCACTAGGACATGAACATCTGTCACTTAAACAAATGCCACCAAGTAAATCTACCTAAACAATTCTGTTATTCATACAGAATGGAGAACAGGGTTATATTTGCAGGTTTATGGGGTGACATCTGTTTGAATGACAGATGCCTGTGCCACAGGAGTGCTGTGCATACTTTGTTTTATTGATGGAGTAATCTCTTCTAAAGGACTCCATGCACTACTACAATAAATTAAGAATTTACATTTATGATAGACTCTTTATATATTTTTTAAAATCCCATTTACCAGGGATTGCAGCTGTAAAATGTAAAAAAGCGCCATACATTAAAGGCAGTCTGATGTATTTAGAGTTCTCATATTATTAGAGTCCTCATGCCAAAGTTTAAATCCATGTGTTCAGATTTCATTATCTTGGTTTGAGTATGAGATTGCAAACAAGTCATGCAAATCTGTAAAACATTAATTTTCATTTGTATTAAAATTAAGATCTACCTTAGGTATTTCCAATTTTGGAATATTTATTCTTACTGTATGTTAGACTAGTCCATAACAAGGAGTGAAAGTAACTTAAGGGACTTACCTGTACGCCGGAGTCCTGAGCAGGGGTGTGGCCTCAGCCAGAAGAGGAGTGGCCTCAACCAGAAGAGGCAGGGCCTTTCAGTATTCAAAGGCCCTGGGGCTGTGGCTGAGAGCCCCAGGGCCTTTAAATCACCCTGAAACTACCAGCTACAGAGGCATCTGGGAGCCCCAGGGTTCTGGGCCCTTTAAATCACTGCAGGAGCCCTGCTGCCGCTACCCTGGGGGGCAGGGCTTGGGCAGGGATTTAAAGGGCCCGGTGTTCCTGCCACTGCGGGGAGCCCTGGGCCCTTTAAATTGCTGCTGAAGCCCTGCCGCTGCTGGGGTAGCAATGGCAGGGCTCCAGTGGTGATTTAAAGGGCCCGGAGCTCCCTGCAGTTGCAGGACCATAAGGCCTTTTAAATCCCCGCCCAAGGCCGGCTGCAGGACTCCCAGGGCTCCAGCAGCGATTTAAAGGGCCAGAGGCTCCGGCTGCTGTGGGGAGCCCTGGGCCCTTTAAATCCCCGCCGGTCCCTAGCTGGGCTCGGGTGGGGATTTAAAGGACCTGGAGCTCCTGCCACTGCTGGGGTAGTGGCAGCAGGGCTCTGATGGTGATTTAAAGATTCCTGCTGCGGGGAGCCCTGGGCCCTTTAAATCCTGGCCGGAGTCCATCTGCCACTGGGGTAGTGGCTGCTGGGCTCCAGCGGTGACTTAAAAGTCCTGGGGCTCTGGCCACTGCGGGGAGCATCGGGCCCTTTAAAGCGCTGCCGGAGCTCTGGCAGGGGCGCTTGGGCAGCACTTTAAAGGGTCCGGGACTCCACACCAAGGCTGGAGCTTCGTGCCCTTTAAAACCCCACTCGAGCCTGGCTGGTGGAGCTCTGGCAGTGATTTAAAGGGCCCGGGGCTCCCTGCAGCAGCTGGAGCCCTAGGCCCTTTAAATCACCACTGGAGAAGCTGTTCCAGACCGTACCAGCTTACTTTCACCTCTGTCCATAACAATACTTATCATTGTGTTGAATTATCTACTGTATGATGGCCATTACACACACAGTACTCCTCTATCCTTAACTGAGCCTGTTGTGCTTCTACTAACTACATAGTTTACTATACTATACTACTAATTATATTGCTACACTAACTAACTATATATGACACTCAGATGCAATATGCTTGAATTTCTGTCTTAGTAAGACCTTTAACACATAAGGCACAGAAGGCTGTTATGTTCAATGGCAAAAAATACATTAACACAGAGTTAAGGTTGCTTGGTAGAGTGTCATTCCTTTGCAGAACGTTCAGTTGAGCAAAACTCAAATTTCAGAAAACCAGAAAATGCATAGTTTAGGATTTACCTAATCCAATGTTTTGAAATTTCCATTACATGAAAGTTTCAAGTTTTCATCCCACTCTGGGTTTTCCTGGGGGAAATTCCAAATGTTGCTTAGTTCTACTGCATAGTCTGCAGAAGCCATCATACAGGCTACTCCTTGTTGTGATGGGATACTTCCCACTGGGATATGGCCAGATAAAATTGATTTTGGCCTTTGTGGTCATGCAAATCTGTCCTTTCTTCTCACCTGAATCCCATAAAAGTAAGACTTGTGGAGGTTAAGTGACTATCAACCAGACTATGAAGAATTTTTAAGGAGTCCATGGGGGCTGAAATTCTCTCCCTGGCTGATACCTCAGAATTGAAGGCTAGCAAGGCAGAAGCGACGTGAACCATCAGCGCCAAAGGAGGGAGGCCTTCTTTGCAACAGCAGGATGAGTGGCCATCAACATCTCAACTGAGCCATTATAAAGAGTTTACAAAAAAGAGAATTTCCGTTTGATAGCCAAAAGGATTCTAGAAATGTATTCTTCTTAGGAACTCTCAGCCTGAAAACCCAGTTTGGATAAGTTTCAGCCTGGGAAAAATTCCAAAGGACCTTCCCCTAGAAATAAAGAATTTCAAATGAATCTATACAGCTAACTGTAGATAAGATTGAGTTTCCACTCTAAATCACCATTATCAGTCACATAACTCTTTCACTCTTTTACTTTTTGGGCTAAATTTGAAGGATGTGCATTTATTTTATTTTTTTAAGTTTTGAAACAAAAAATGATTCCACTACCATTATCGTCTAAATAGGTTGAATAATACACCATAGCTGGACAAACAGACTCTCCTTCTTTCTCCAATATATGCATATACTTTGCAAACTGTTTAACAGTTGAATGTCTACAGCAAAGGTGATCAAAACTTGAGAATTAGCATGGATAGAGAACCTAATTTGCAGATATATCTTTTGGTTGTTTGATGAAAACTAGTTATTATTGTTTCTGATTTCTTTTTCCCTTATGCTTTTGTAGTATATTTAGTATTCTGGAAAGGTGTATAATTGCAAGTCTGGGAGAATATACTATTATTAATATTACATTAGCACCTGCCAGGCCTCAATCAAGATCAGAAGCCTCATTCTGCTAGGCCCTAACAGTCCTGCTCTCAAACAGTATACAGTCTAAACGGACAAGATAGAAAAAGGATGATAGAAATAAATTATAATCCATTTCACAGATGTTGGAAATGAGGTAGAGAAAGATAAAGGCTGGGATGTTCAAATTATCTTAATGGAGTCAGGCCTCCAACTCCTATTAATGTTTTCATCTGAAGGTCACAGAGGAAGTTTGTAGCAAACCCAGGAACTGAATCTGGATTTCCTGAATTCCAGTCCCATGTCTTAACAAAAAATGAGTAACTCCTCACTTAAAGTCGTCCTGGTTAACATTGTTTCGTTATTAGGTTGCTGATCTATTCAAGAACATGCTCATTTAAAGTCGTGCAATGTTCCATTATAAGGTTGTTTGGCTTATCCCAGATCTCCCATCCAGCATTCCAGCTGGGGAGCAGGTCAGGGCACAGGGGCTTACCCCACTCCACCCATCAGGCATTCCAGCCAGGGAGTAGGCAAGCCCCAGACCCCGCTCCCCAGCTGGAATGCCGGGTGGGCGGAGCAGGGCAAGCCCCTGCACCCCAACCCCACTATGCCTCAACCAAGCTTCACAATCATCATTGGGGAGTACAGTATTGAATTGTTTGTTTAAAATTATTTAAAACTTATACTGTATATGTATATAATGTCTTTTGTCTGGCAAAAAAATTTCCCTGGAACCTAACTCTCCCTATTCACATTAATTCTTACGGGAAATTGGATTAGCTTAACATCGTTTTGCTTAAAGCAGCATTTTTCAGGAACAAAACTACAACGTTAAGTGAGGAGTTACTGTAATTTCCTTTCCAGACTGTAATCCTCTATTAATCCACAAAGCACAAACTCGTTTGGACATTGCCAACATGCCTCCACTTTGATTTGGATGTATAATCTCTATTATAGGAAAGTTATTTCAATAAAAAAGTAGATATTATAACATCCATGTATGTCTATTATGTGAAACATACATTTAATGGATAATCTGAGAAATAACATGTGACCACATAATCCTATATTGTAGTAATAGATCTTATTAGGCAAGATATGACAAATATGTTTCTAAAGTTTGGAAAAATAATTTCAGAGTATCATACTATAAGGGTTGAATTATTTGAGAAATAGAATAACAAAGTAATAAAAAACAAAAGGCCAGACTGATTCCCAGACTGATGTTGAGTACCACCTTACCACAAGTCAGCCATACTACTTCTCTGGAGTAAGGTTATCTGAACGGGCCCTAAATGATAATGCCTATGTTTATAAAATGCTTTCAGATCCTTCAGGTTCAGGATGAAATAAACTATATAAATGTAAGATATTACAATTTCAATTTCCTTTTTTTATTTCACAGTCAATGTTCATTTTTCTAACTATGCTGTTTTAGATTAGTTTAATTATTTTAAATGTGCTGTTACTGGAAGTTATTGAAGGGATAAAAATCAATTCACTGACCTCTCTCTCCCCTCCCCTATTTTTTTTCCAGATAGTTTCCTTTAAAAGTTTTGCTTGATTGTGTAGGGGGGAGAAGGTTATTTTATTCTATTCTTTTTCAAGCTCTTCTCTGACTTTAAAGTGATAGATCTAATACTTCAAAGTATTTTATACCACTAGTATTTTTTAAAAGGAGATTAAACCATTTGTTACAGTACAAAAGACAATTCTGAAATCGTAACAATCTTAGGCTAATTTACATTAGATGAAAGTAATTGAAACTAATGGATGTGAAAAAAAGTGTATTTTACATGGGTGGTTTTATTTATTCATAACACCTAGCGACATCTTTGCTGTTAATACACCTTTTTAATTTACTTATTGGTATTAAGAACCATGAACTAATATACCAATCATACTGAAATAAGTGCACAAATATAACTTGATTTAAAAATGTGTTGAAATTATCAAAACATACCAATGCGACATTAAGCTCATATGACCACAAAGGAATGATCACACATACTGTACATCAGAACTCAGATTATCCAAAAGATAGATTGCATCACTCAAACTTTAGAGCACCAAGGACTGGAATAATGAGGGGAGTTGGCCAGCCAGGATCCCCTATATGCCAAATACAAAGACACTTGGTTGGTTCCTCTCATTCTAGGCAACTGGCTGTCTTGCCTGAGACCTGCTGGCTCAGCAGGACTACAGCACATAAGCCCCAGGATGCAGAAACAGCCTTCCCTGACAGATGTCACATGAATTTTAATGAAATGCCATAAATATTATTTTCTCCTCGCAAAGTTATTTTTAATAAAGCCTCTGCTGGCTCCCCACAGGTATTACTTCTTGGACACAAGAACCCCTTCTTTCCTTTCTATACTTGATCTTTCAAGTCTCTTATTCATTTTGAACTATATGGAGGGTATTTGTAGAGTACTTTGCATAGTGACCAGCAGAAGGAGAGACAGTGCTTTGTATTGGGCCCAATATTATCCACCTGCAGGAAAATCTTTACAGTTTGCTCCTAATCCTTATCTACAAAATGCAACTCCCTCCTCTCCATCAGTCTGTACATATAACCACTTTCCTTGCCAGACAAAATCAGCTCCACTTTGGATGGGGTAATAAATATTTTGCAAGGGATCTGACAATTAACAGGGCTTTGGGCAGCTAAACATCCACACACACACACTCAAAATTTTCCCTTTCATCTTCATGCAGAGATGGAAGTTTCTGGTGCTTTTACACTGAGCAAGGATAAACTAAAAAATAAAAGCTTGCAGTGCAAAATTCAGTGTCTTTAATTACTAAATAAAAATACATTAATCATTATTATTATTAATTACTTATCACCTGGAAACTTGTGGCTGGTGAAATTAAGATCACAATGAGTGATTCAGACCCACTTTGCATAAAAACCGGTTCTAAAGAATGTTTAAAATGCTCTAAAAGAAAAATCATTAGTAAAGCTGTTACATATTGTAGACTCACAAGGTAATTCTTAGCAAAATGATTAACTTTTATTAAATACATAAGCATGTGTCTAAAGAGTGTGTGTTCTATACAGCACGCTTCCCACTAGAATTCAGACTGATGAACTTAACAAAAAATAAGCAAAAAAAATCAAAATAATATCCTGATCCTCCCGCTTCTGAGATCAAAGGCATAACATCCAATGTCTTCATTGGTGTAAGATCAGGGCGTCTGTAAATAACTCTTTGTCAAGAGGAAAATACCAGGACACCAACTATGACCTTGAATTGCACAAGTCATAAATTGGCACAGAATTTGCCCAAATAGGAGATAATTTATAATGTAATTACTGGTCCAGAATATAGAATAGCATATATTAAACAGTTCACATTTAATTACAATTACAGCATAGTGGCATTGGAGATACTGCAATTATTTCCAATTGTATGTACAGAGAAACTCTGGCATCTAGTATATGACTCTAAAGAAGATGAAGGTGAATATTGGCAACTACTCTAACATGATGCAAAGGGCATATCTAAAAGCAGAAATTATTTTGAATTTAAAACAAACACATTATAGATAATTTCAGCACATGCTCCTACCCCATAATTTTAGTTTCCAGGTGTTGTCTGCAAGAGCCAGGGCTTGGAAAATTCTGCTTGATTCTTGTTGAGGGTGAGTAATTTATCATGGAGGACTGAAATGTTATTTTTCTCATTAACAATCAATGTAATAAAGCATGGGCACGTGGATTTTTTTGTCTGGGCTGTTAAATTCTCATGACAATTTTGTCAGACATATCTATATGTGTATTCTTCTCTATGAGTATTTGTTAAATTTTTGGCAAACATATTGAATTCACAGCTTTATCATACATATTCAAATATCGCAATTGCTAGGACTTCAGTACTATGGTAATAGGAGGAAGCAGAACAGCAAATGCACTGGTATGATCTTAAAGGCAAGACAAGTAAGTTAGTTTTCCGTTAGTTTGAATTTCACATACATTGAGCAATTATTTTCTTTTAAATAGGTATTTTATTATGCATTTTATCGTAGCAGTTACTAATTTATCCCAATATAGGTAAACTATCTGCACTCTGCAGGGGACTGCCTTTAAAGAGAAAATTCAGTCTTTCCAACTATCTTTGACAGATTTACCACTCCAGCAGGAAAACTGGGAATTAACACTTCACTGGACTAATGGACTGAAACCTTCAGTAAGACAATCAAGACGACACAAGTTCACAAGGATCCAGAGACTGATTTATGTCAGTGCCATTTCAAGCAATAGTTGTTTTCTTTATATTTAATATAAATTCATTTACAAGGTTACTGGCCACACTCCTGAGCATGCAGTGGGTGTCTGAAGCCACCTCTTCCACAGCTGGTTCAATGATGAGCAGTAACGGCATATGCCTCTTACTTCTGTGTTTCTTCCTGTTCCATGAACACAGTCAAGGATTTGGCTATAATCAAATATAGATGGGTGAACGCTATAGTACATGCGCACAAAAGACAGGGAACTCAAAGAAAAACCTTAACATTGTTTATAAAGAGAGCTGTAGTCTGACCAATGACTTGTGCAGCACTTCATTGTAAATCTGAGAAAAATCAGCTATTGTGTTTTCATGTCACACATTTGATCCCTTCCTCTTCTTGGGTTTTATTGTATTTCTTTCTTATCTCTTTCTTTTAACCAAATTACACCTAAGGCCGTTTTTATCCAGAGGTGTTATAAACACAATTATGGACTGAGATTGTTCAGTGACATAGTCTGATTGATGGATTACATATCTATAGTCCTGTTAGGGAAGTAAAATGACTATAATAATATCCATATCCAAAGAAAAATTTGAGTTTTAGCTGTTCTGACTTGAAAATTATATACTAAAATGATTGTTGTATGATACAGAATTACAATTTTTAGATGAGTTATACTACTATAAAATAATTTTAATATAGTTTGTTTAGTACCTTAAAAAGAAAGGCATCTTTGCACATAGTTGACCAGTAAAAATACATTTTTCAATAAAGTCATTTACCAACTTGTTTTGCTACTATTAGAGTTTCCCCTCTTACCTATTTTATTTTGCTTTGACAATGTATTTTAAAGGCAGTAAAGCAGAAAGCAGTAAAAGAAGCAATAATGAAGGAAGAGACACACACAAAGTGAACCTTAATGGATTGTCAGCTGATGAAGGCAATTCACAAGCTGTAACAAAATGAGTTCTATGCACAAAAGAAATCAATACTCATTGTAGCATCCTTCCTGCTACACTGCAGTTTATCAGCTAAACAGAATACTGTCACATCTCATAGGCCTCAGAAAACGAGTTGCTCTCAGAAGCAGTATTTATTCTATACCGGTTCCAGCACAGCTGAATCGGATTTGTTTATAGCATAGGTCTGCTGCCTTGCAATTTGAAGATCAGGACAAGGCAGCCTGTTTAACAAGTGCCAACAATTTTGCTTTTTGAAGTGCACTTTGAGGGTCAGATATGATCCAGGGTATCCTGGAAAGTAGCCCAAGGCTGGCTTCTCCTTGTGATTTCAAATAGAGGACAAAGATGTTCAATTGCAAATTTTCATTGCTGGGGATCTCAGACAAGTTTATTTCAGCCAAACAGACATAACTGAATGCATTTATATTTTAAATTAAAATACATGTAAATATGTATTATGCAAATTGTGTGTGGTTCTGGGTCTCCTAATGTGTTGTCAATGCAGCTCTTGATGTAGCAAAATCTGAGCACTGCTGCTTTGAAAAACAGGACAACAGAGGACCTATTTTGGAGACAGCAAATTAAAGCCTTCCATGACTTAAACTGATATTTAAAAAGCTGTAAATCTAAAAGTATTTACACACTGGGAAAAAATCATCATCATGTAGCTTCTGTACCTAGTACACGTGAAGATGAGGAGCGGAGGGTAAGAGGAAAAAAAGTAAAACCTTATAGAAATTTCGCCTTTCAAAATGCCATCACCAATGCCTGAAATTTAATAACTATTTTTTTAACTGAATTCTTGAATATTTACAGTTTCAATCTTATACAGTGGAAACATCAGCTATCCTCAGAGATGCATTGTACCAGCACATAGTGTAAGATATGAAACACTGTATATGAAAAATCATAAAATTAATCAGTAAAAATTATCTGTCATGTGATTCTTTTCTGTATTTTCACTGATCAACAATTGAAACTTCCCTCCCTTTGATATCAGGCAACCATGTTCATGGACTTAATATATTATTTGGATACTTAATGTAAAATACCAGGCTAGTTAATAAATTAAGACAGATTTTTTAGAGATTATTCCTGTTTCAACATTTACAAGTCTACAACTCAGCATGCCTTGTAAAGCCAGTCACTACACTTATGATACATACATTATTCAAAAGAACAGGATTGAACCCAAGGAATGATATTTTAATTGTTATCAGTATTTCTTCTGGATAAGCAAGTCTCTGAGGATCTGTCTACTTGTTGAGATCATGCACTCTATGGGGGTGTGATTTCTAAAGAGCACTAACATGATGTGTATTATTTGGTGTGTGAAGACCCTGCTGGTGTGCTTTAAAGTAATGCTATTTGAAACAGTACTATGTTAAAGTGCATTTAGGAACCTTTACTGCAGACTAATTAATGCACAACATATTCATGTTCTTTAGAAATCACATCCCCATAGAACACATTACCCTACCACATAGACATGCCTGAGTTTAAGCAATATAAGACTCTAAAGCTCATCACCTGTACAGATGAGCATATTTCTGCATGTCAGATAATACAAACAGGCGTTTAGCAAAACACAATGGGATTAAAGAGAAGATAAATCCAGAGTTACATATGTAAACATATCATTGTCTTGCTGAAAGAGCCAACATATGCTTTAAACCTTCAAAATATATCAGTTTGAATGCAATATGAAAAATCTATGTTAAATATCAGGGATGTAAAACAGGAATGAATGTATTAGAATGCTTTTTCTGCACAAAACCAATTTGGAACCACCTGTTCTCTTTTATTGGAGAATGCTTGAAGAACCTTCCTCAGAATCCGTGTAGATGGTGATGTGATGCAGTTTCTCTTTCAAAATGCTTAGTGGCCAGACTGCGTAAATGGATGGTTGAAAAGTACAAAATCTAGTTAAAATTGCATGGGACCAATCCAATTTTTCAAATCAGTGCACAAATGTGTGTGTGTGTGTGTATGTGTGCGTGTGTGTGTCTGTGTGTTTAGGGGACTTATCACATAATCACTCTGCATATAGCTGCTGTTGAAGTAGGGGAAATCCAGCTAAAAAAAAAACACCAAAAATGGTACCATACCCCCACTTTTCTCCTTCAGTTAGGACCACAATCTGCCACCTTTACTTACAGTGAGTAGTACTTTCTCCACAAGTAGCTTCACTAAAATCAATGAGACTCCTTAGGAATTAAAGTACTACTTAGCATGTGCAAAGATGGTAGAATACAGTCCTCTGAATTCGGCTCACTGTCTCAAACAGGTGCTGAAGAAAATTACTTGAAGGTAATCACTGAAGACTTCATTCCCCACTCCCATTTCACCCCCAACTGCTACTACTAAATACTTAATATGTATCTGTATACTCTACAATGTTATAGGTCTTTATTGAGCATTAGAGAGACAAGGTGGATCTCAAGAGGTAATATTTTTTACTAGACCAGTTGCTGTTGCAGAGAAAGACAAACTTTCGAGTTTACACAGAGCTCTCCTACAGGCCTGGTATTATTGAGCATTGAAAGTGACACCCTGAACAAGTGACAATGTGTGAAGAAGATTCTCACATTTATGTTTTACAAATGTTTTGGTTCCAGGGGAAAAAGAAGTCTTGATTGACACTCAGTAATTTTCCTCTGTTCATCTTTAGCGGAGCAAATCATTAGCACTGACAGGACCAAAACCACAGAAAAGAAACGCCACTTTCAAACTGAGATTATAATTTTGTAACCACTATCTTGATATCAGCTGCATGAACAAATAACTTTCTTCAAGAACAGCCCAGCTTTTGCTGATATGCTCCCTCATTCTCTCCAACCAAAGTAAATATTTAGTCAGAATGCTGAAGGGACAATACAATAGATGGAGTGAAATCCAGGTGGGGGTGGGATCATCTCTTTCTGGGAAAAAGCTGACTACTATTCTGTTAACCTTTACTCGCACTGAAAAGCAACATATTCCATCAGTGGTCTCTCTAACTTCAATGGAACTACTCAGAGGAAGGTACTATTCAAGGTAAGCAGACTTGAGTTTACTTCTAAACAATCAGCAAGGACTAACACACAACACTGCTAATGAATTTCACAGATTGCCAGTGATGAAAATCCTGCATTTGCAAATATTATGTTGCAGAAACCAATTACAGTGTTAGCATTTTCTAAACACAAACATGTTGCATGGTTCAGGAAGAAGAAAATATTAACATCTGTTGAGGATACCCACTGGAGTTTTCTATGTTGAGTAAGAATCTAAGCAGGCTATGCTCCTTTCCCAGATCAAAGTTTAAGCCTTGTTTTGTTCATTTTTGTTTTGTTTGCTTTAATGAAGCAATCTCACTGTGTACATTTATGCACAATGATGCCATGTTTTCACCTTCGGAATAAAACTTCTCACTATGAACTTCTAGCAGTAAACTTTTGAGAGTGTATTGTGGTTTTTAGGTCTAACTGAATCAATGTGCTGCAATGTCAAAATATGTAAGTTTTGCTCTCAAGAACCATGATTTAAATTCTCACTTCTAGTAATAACAGCTCGTAGATGAGTTTTCATATTTCAGCATATCACAGCCAAAAGTTGCTTTCCGTTGCTGTTACCCATTTAAATCTGAGAAATGAGAGAGATAACCAGCAGCAGATTGAAATGTGCTGATTAACTGCCAGTATGTAAAGAAGCCACCAGAAGCCAGAGATTTCAGATCAAGTAAGAAAATATGTTGAAAGTGCTAAAAGGCAAAACTGAATTACTGACAGACTATTCACATACATAAAGCTATTTTTCCTTAAGAAACAACAAAGACAAAATACCATAGATTGCTTCCTTTACCATCTTCTCCAAAGTTAGCTGTAAATATCTGATTTTCATCCATGTATATTGTGACAGAAAAGTGAAATAAAGACTTCCACATTTATTTTGATTGGCAAAATACCATATAAAATCATAACCACACTCAAATCTAACCTCCTATTGTATAATATTTATAACTATAATACACAGACACATACACACACACACACACACACACGTATTGCTTGTATAACAAACAATAATATTGAGCCAAATGACCCTGTAAGCTGTGTTATGTCATGGAGAGAAACAAAAAGGGAAAGAAAGGTACCAAAAACAGTTGACAAGGATGAAAGCTCTTATGGATTCTCACAGTCAGTCAAGCTACCCAGCAGGAAGGAACCTCTGAAAACATCCCCAAGTCCATCCATATAGGTGCCAGGCCATGTGTACAGACAAGAGGTCATGTGGAAGGAAGAATTGGAGGAGGAGACAGGAGAAGAAGGGAAAGTTGAGATGAAGAAGGCTTAGCCAGCCGGCTGGAACTCAACTCAGCCTAGCAACAAGGCCTTGATTTCTGTGGCAGTTTCCGGAAGCACAAGAATAAAAGAAGGGACATTTGCAAATAGAGATTTTTACTGAATTAAATAATGCACCACTTGCTTTGCTGTTCATATCATTCACCTTCAACCTGGACTTAGACAATGTTTCTCTGTGCATCTCCTACTTCCACAGAATTCCAGCTTCCAGAAGAATGCAGTGCTGATGTGCAGTAGAAACCAGTGGAATTTGGTGCAGGATTTCAGCCACAGGCCCTTTATTTCCATTGTGGCAGAGCTCTGACCTTGCTCCCATGGGTCCTGCGCTTCTAGACGGCTTATGCTAGCCTCAGTGGCTCACTGTCACCCTCCATGTAGCCCTTCTCTCTCTAGGGTCAGGGTTACAGTCTACTGAGCCCTTTTCATCATAGGCCTGCAAGGAGGTTGGTGAGAGAACTCTCACAGTCTCTGTTCAGCCTCCTGTCCTGACAGGGGCCTGACTTCCCCTCCCAGGAGATGTTCCTGTAGTGGTGGGTTGAGGGGAACCAGGGCCCACCCTCTACTCCGGGTTCCGGCCCAGGGACCCTAATGGTAGCAGTTGTTGGTGGCCTACCTTTCACTGCCAGAGTTGCTACATTTCCCTGGGCCACTTCCCCACAGCTCTCCTGCTTCTCCCTTCTTCACCCTTACCTTAGGGCTCCTTTAACAATGGTCTGAGGTTGTCTTCAGTAACCAGCCCTGCAGCCACACCTCCTCACCTCTGGCTCCCTGACTGGAGTGAGCCCTTTTTATAGTATCAGCAGGGCCTTAATTAGAGTCAGGTGGTCACATTAATTGAATGGCCTCACTTGACTCTTTGCAGGTTAATTAGAGTCAGGTGTTCTCATTAGCCTGGAGCAGTCCCTGCTCTGGTCAGTCAGGGAACAGAAAACTGTTAATCCAGTGGCCAGTATATCTGCCTTCTGCTATTCTGCTGTACCCAACTGGCTTGGGTCTATCATACCATATATGTTACTTCACTTGTCTATTCAGAATTCTCACAGTTTCAATTCAATAATTACTAAGAAACATAGTCTATTTCTGGGTTTCCTCCCAGCTTTTTCCCTTTCAGATTTAGTCTTGCTGTATTCCATTGGAATCAAGCAATATCAACAGATATTGTATATGTGCACTTTAGCAACGTGCATGGACATGCCTTTTTAGCAAACGAAAAGATGCTGCACTATTTTATGTTTCTGTACACTTTTCTTTCTGCTACAAGATTATTAGTTTTGCAAAAATGGCTCATGAACGTTCTCTGATATGAAAGGATGTTGAAAGGTTCAATATATAACGTATAGCAATATATAATTTTGCACAGTAAACTCTGATGACTTCCTAGCTTGCTATTCCAATTGCTGGCTTTATTTTATTTTTGTTGCAGAAGCAATGTTAGTATCCTTAAAATAAAGTCATACATTACACAAAAATGCCTATTCAAGGGATCACTTCTGTAAAAAAACCAACAGAAAATGTCTACGGGAAAACAGCAACCATGACTAGAGACAGAGGAGCAGGGGTGGGAGGAAAAGAAAAAGGTTACTTATCTTATATTCCCAACCACCTCCAGTTCACTTCTAAGAAAGCAAAGTGTTTGAATAGCAGTAAGAGACCCTCTACAGATAAAACAGCAAACGACTAGTTTCTGATTTCTTATATAACAAATGAAAGCACTGCTTCTTCTTTCTCTAAAATATATATCAAATGTAGGGATAGAATCAAAAAAGCACAGCTAGGAATATGATTGTGCTGTATAAAAGATGTGTTCATTGACAACAAGTTCCTTTAACTTGCAGAAGTACCCTATCAGAGTACAATTGGGCTGAGTATTTATATGTATTTTGAAATGTTAAATTACACTGAATGTTTTAATATTGCAGAAACTAAAAGCTCTGCACTGACGTTTGCCCTTCAGCTAGTTTTAGCAACAAGAATAACCCTGAAAAGCAGCTAGAAAAAGCATATAGCAATATTTATCCTACATTATGTTTTAAATAGCTATTTTAGGGAATGATTTTGTCTCATTTTCCTTTAAAATGGTCTCTCAGTCTATCAAATTTATTTTTATTGATATTTTATGTGTATTACAAATAGTCATATTCATAAGAAATGCAATCAGAAAAGTGAGAATTTTGATCCTTTCCCACAAAATATCACAGACATCTATTAAATGGACTCCATAAAAACTTGAAGCCTGCCACCTAACCTCAGATAACAAAGCCTTTAAGATCATTCATAGGACTAAAACAACAGATAAAAGGATGGAAGGTGACATTGACTATGTGTACACTCATCCCTCCAATTATATAAAACATAATTAAATTACACTCTCTGGATATCATTGTCTAATATATTATCCCAGTATAGTGCCCAATTTACAATTTTGAAATTGTTAGTGAATTTGTTTTCAAATATTTTTAAAAAATTTTTGCACAAATATTTTGTTGCTTTCCAATCAACTGGCCAAAATATTTTGAAAATAAAGAATATCTTGGCCATCTTGGATGTCACAGTTACCATTTGTAATGTTTGTGTGTTACAAAGAGTATCTCCCTACAAGCTACTAAAATGCTGAGAAACATACAGAGTAAAATGTGAACAGGTGGCTGGAATCATTTCTAAAAAGGTGTTCATCATCGCTGCAGCAAACAAGAGTCTCATACGCAGGGCTTCCTACAGTTTCATTTTAGCATATTCTTTGAGGCCCTCACACATAAGTTACCGTATAGAACAGTAGATACTAAACCTATAACCTGTGTCAACTCAGATGATCAAGTATAAAGTTCAGTGACAAAAAATAATTTATATATATGGAAGCTGTCATCACAAATCTGAATGGGAATCAATAGTCAACGCATTAGCCACAGGCTGAAAGATCATGATTTGAAACCTCAAGTCATAAAAGCAAAAAATAAAGGCATACCACATTCATAACTGGATATCCTATTCCTAATCATTGAACATTAAACATTCTGTTCTTTGAGGGTCACATTTTATTTACATAAATTACATCAAATGGATTAGCTGTGCCACGCAAAGCACTGACTAGCGCCTGATAACTAGTTTTAAATATTTATTATGAGTGACATGGTGGTCATATTGAAATCAATGGGAGCTTTGCCGTTGACTTCAACCGGGCCAGGTTTCCATCTTCCAGGGCCGGTGCAAGGATGTTTCGTGCCCCAGGCAAAACTTCCACCCTGCGCCCTCCACCGTCCCCGAGCCCTGGCCCTGAGGCGCCCCCCTATGGCAGCTACTCCCCTCCACCCTGAGGCTCCCCCCTGCAGCAGCTCCCCACCCTCCGCCCTGAGGCACCCCCCCTTCCCCAGCTCACCCCTGCTCCGCGCACGAGCACGAGCCTGGGAGGCGGGAGAAGTGAAGCAGCCACGGTGTGCTCAGGGAGGAAGTGGGGCAGGGGTGAGTTGAGGCGGGGAGTTCCCCTGCGTGCCCCCCCCTTACTTGCTGCAGGCAGCCCTCCCCGTGCTCCCCTGCCCCAGCTCCCTCCGCTTAAATGCCGGCGGCGACCGGGACAGCCGAAGATCCGGCCGCCACGGTCGCTGCCGAAGAAAATGCCACCCCCCAAATCCTAGCGCCATACATAACCACCTAGGTCTCCTAAATGGTTGCACCAGCCCTGCCATCTTCTGAGCACAAAGCCAGTTGAGACACTATGAATTCTCAGTATGTTGCGATTTAAACCTTTTACAAATCAAACATGACTCCTGATGCCCTGTAAAGGCTTTATAAATAAAATAAATAAATATCCTATCTTCTAGAACTGGAAGAGACCCCCAAAGGCCATTGAGTCCCGCCCCCTGCTTTCACTAGCAGTACCAATTAATTGATCTTTGACTATTAGTGGTACATATGCCCAATGGCCTATGACGAGATGTTAGTTGGAGTGGGATCTCAGCTACTACAGAGAATTCTTTCCTGGGTATCTGGCTGGTGAGTCTTGCCCACATGCTCAGGGTTTAACCGCTCAACATATTTGAGGTCGGGAAGGAATTTTCCTCCAGGGCAAATTGGCAGAGACCCTGGGGGGGTTTCACCTTCCTCTGCAGCGTGGGGCACGGGTCACTTGCTGGAGGATTCTCTGCACCTTGAAGTCTTTAAATCACGATTTGAGGGTTTCAATAGCTCAAACATAGGTTAGAGGTTTGATACAGGAGTGGGTGGGTGAGATTCTGTGGCCTGCATTGTGCAGGTCAGACTAGACAATCATAATGGTCCCTTCTGACCTTAAAGTCTATGATTCTATGACTATACTATAGTTTTTTTGGTACAAAAGTGACTAATTCAGTGCAAACAGTTTTTATTTTTGCTGAGTTACCAAGGTACAGCAGCAGATACCAGTTATAAGGAGAGGTGAGACTGGCCTGGCCTGTATGCCTCTTTGCCAGGGACCACTGCTAACTGTGGAAGTATGTCTCAGCCCTATGCCAGAATTTTGCCCACTTCAAGTCTGGCAGCCACAGGACAGTGGGATTTCTGATGGTCAGCATCAGACCTGTCTCTAGAGGGTCAAGGGGATTAGTGGCCAGAGTGAAGAGTGAGACAAAAAGCAGTGACCTTTACAGCCAAAGAAGTCCCATATTATAAAAGTAGCAACACTGAGTGTATCCTGTTTGAATGGTAGAGATGTGGAAGTAGCTTACATGATGGTAAGAAAAGAAATTGATGTTCTGTGCTGTCAGCAGGAAACATGATGGATGGGGAACTCAGCAAAGGAGTTTGGCTTAGATTGTAAACTCTTCTACATGTGTGATAAACGGGAATGGAGTCGAGGTGGTAGTAGGGTTGCTAATTTTCGTTGGATGTATTCCTGGGGGTTTCATTACATGACATCTTTAATTAAAAATTCATCTTTAATTCCTGTAGACTCAGGACAATCTTGGTGGGCTGGCAACCCTTGGTGGTAGTGAGAAGTGAGTTGAGGAAAATGGTGATTGATAGCAATATGAATCCAAGTTAAAGAGCACAAGTCGATTTATGGACTGCAGCCTGATACCAAGTGAGAAGGTAATGCTGCAGCACAAGACTCTTATGGCAAAGACTGTGGAAGATGTTGGGCTATGAGAAAATTAAGCTCAATAGAAATAAGATTAATGTACATACAGTAAGTTAAGAGGACATGTGGTAGGGAAGTTCCCCTCACGTCCCTATTGGCAGCTTCCCTGCTTGAATGGAAACATCCCACAGTCCATAAAAAAACATGCTTTCCTGCACTTAGCAGAGCACTATTCTTAATGGCACAGGCACTGCCTGGCCTCTGCTGACTAGGGGAAGCAGATTTGGTCCAGGTGCACATGATGGGTGAGGCAATATCTTTTACTGGACCAACTTCAGCTGGTGAGAGAGACAGAAGCCTTCACAAAGCTACCTTGACAGGCCCACCCACAGCGAAGCAAAGAGAGATTGGAAATGTAAGCTCTGAGGCTGGGACCATCTCATTGTTCTCTTTGTACAGTATTTAGCACAATGGGGTCCTGGCCCATGACTGGCGTACCTAGGTACTACTGTAATAAAAAGTGAATATAGGACAGAGGGCAAGGACTTTTACAAAAAGGGGAGAAAAAGATTGGAACATCTGTTTGGGGCAGGGATGGCTCTATGTTTTTTGCCACTTGAAGCACAGGAGTTAGGCAGCCTTCTGTGGCATTTCTGCAGGCGGTCCGCTGGTCACGTGGATTCAGCGGCGGGTCTGCGGGAGGTCTGCCGGTCCCGTGTCTTTGGTGTATCCACTGCCGAATTGCCGCCAAAGCCACGTGACCGGCAGACATCCCACAGAAACGCCGCAGAAGGCTCCCGGACTGCTGTCCTCATGACGACCGGCACGCCGCCCTCCCCGGCTTGCCGCCCCAGGCACGAGCTTGCTGTGCTGGTGCCTAGAGCCACCCCTGCTTTGGGGAAAAGCCTGGGAGAACAGCAATCCCCATAATAGTGAAACATGTATTAAATATTTCATTTGCCAACATATTTTTATATTTTCACAATTATAAATAAATCTTGGATTAAACTTTGGTAAGAGTATCTGAAAAAAAATCTTTATTAGTAAAAGGCGAAAGATTTATACGATCTGAAGAGAAACCAGAGTATATATTACCACAGCAAGACCACGTGGCTGTGCTGAGTACACCACACCTCATGAGGCCACTGGAAGCACTTGCAGAAACATACCTCTGGCATTCTTTAATCAATACTACCACACAATCTGCCCTGCCTTATTGCCTAACACTCCAGAGCGACCCGCCATCACATAGCTCCTTTTAAACTTGATTCAATGTGACAATACTGTGTGAATAAAGTGATTGCTTTATAAAGAAAGACTTTAAATAAAAATGATCCCAATAAAAAAAAAGAAGCAACAGAAACATCTTTCCACTCCCATTCTCCCCACATATATGAGGTATCCCTGCCTTTTAAAAAAAATAAAGGATTATTTTAGAGGGTTTGGGGGGATTGTTTTAGAAATGGTTAGTTTCTGCTGTTCTTTCCAGTTGCCAGTGGGACCAAACTGCTCCCTAGCTGCCAACTCAACAGGCCATTTCAATTAATTAAACTAAAAATATTTGCTTGTCATTGCATCAAAATCTGTAACAAATACAAGCCTCTCTTTCAGACACAGATGCTGTTTTCTGTCAATTAAAGATTCAGGGAAAATGCAGAAAATTTGTTTTCACAGGGTCAAAACCTGCCCTTACCCAGTTCTGCAGTGCTGACAGCCAGATAGGTCTGGGTGCACTGAGGTGAAGCTTTGCACTCCCCCGCCCCGTCCCCAGCTGGTTAAAAGAACAGCACTCCCTAACATACCTCCCCAATCTGTCCTCCACCAGCTATGGGTAATACAGCCCAATATTGGAATTCAGCCGCTGCTCTTCAGGTGTCTTTTGGCCTGGGATAGCCTTCCCTCCTCCCTCAGATGGGTGTAATGGAGAAGCACTGCAGCCTGTCTGCCTTATGCTGAACTTACCCTCCACACCCCAGCGAGGGAGAGGGCAACCATTTAGATGCTGAGCAGCTGATGCTAAGGGTTTCAGTAGAAGCCACACAGCTCCATTCTGTTTGGCATGGCAGAGTTAGGATTTGTCCCAGTAAACATTATTTTTCTGCATTTTTTCTGGCTCCTTAATTAGTGGGAAATAAAGAGCAAATGTGCCTTGGGGGCAGGGAGGGAGATGGATTTAAAATAAGCAATACAGATGAACCTTCAAGGGAACGTATTCAATAGCTGTATCATTTGTGATCAGCTATGTGACATGCACATCCCCCTATATGTGAATGATGAACAGATACTCCCAGTTAAGATGATCGCAATTCCCCTATGGAGTCTCATGTATAAATGCAGCATTTTACTGCTTTAGAGCAAAGAGCCATTGTGTACTGTCATCTTGATTTTCAAAAGACTAAATAGCTTCAGCCCTTCTGGGGGAGGAGGAGTCAGCACCTCTAAAAAATCATGGAATATTGTACATGTTCACCTTAACCACCAGTTTTTGTTTGGGGAGCTTTTTATTTCCCACCTCACTGGTCTTTTATTTGCTCCTGTTGCACAGTCAAGACTACTAGCTGAGAATGTGTTAGGGTAACCCCAAGGACCCTGTGGGGAATTGTCACAAATTATAACAAAGTTGCAACCTTATTTGGATTGGTTATTCATCATCTCAAAATAAACAAGTTACATACTTTGGGGTAGATTTTATAATGTTTACTTTATATGATAATGACCCAATCTCCCAAATGCTACACATACATAAGTTTTGCCTTTCATGGGACTTTTTGTGTGTATATCTACTCATAGGCCTAAGTGTTTGCTGAATTGAGCCATAAAACCACCACATTTTGAGAAAAATACTTCAACTGAACATTTTTCTCTTTACTTTTTCACATTTATGTTTGTTAGGATTTACAATAAAATTGGAGAAATCTTCTATCCTGGTCAGAGCGCATGTGGGTTTGTTTACTTCTCCCTCCCTCCATTAAGGAATTCTTATTCCTTTAAAATCAGTTCTACAAAGATAAAAAATAAATTAGTTGTATCTGACAGATAAATGGGTACTTTAAGGTCAATTAGCAAAGCCTCCTTCCCTTTCCACCCCCATTAATGCACTGGCCTTTATCTGTTTTCCGTGATGTCTGTGACTTGATGAGTAAAAGAAAGCATGGAACAAGCATCCCAAGAAGCAGAGAATAAGTCTCTAATGCATTAGCATTATACCAGACCCACTGCTCCATCTGTTATCAAATTTTAGACTATGGCAAACCCCATTACATTATTGCTGTCATCAATAAAAAATGGATAATCCATTTTTCTAAGTGATATGAATATTGTAAAAAAATGCAGTATGAGTTGTGTTCAATGTTTAAAATTCTTCACATTTTGCAGATACTACAGTTATCAGTAAACTTGAGATTCTGCAAACATTTAGACAAATACATAGTTCCACTGGAGTCAATAGGACTGCACGCCCTGTAAAGATATGTGTATGTGTAGGTGTTCGCAGGATCAGAGCACAAAATACCAACTAAGGAGAGTAACACTGTTTTATTGGAATAAACATTTCTTGCTTTCGAAAGGTATTCTTATTTTTTTAATGTAGTATTTCTCTCTACAAAAATGAAAAGTCCATATTACAATATTCCAGTTTTTAACAGAAAAGAAATAACTCATTGTAAAATGAACTGAACTAAGAAAATGTTATTAAAAAGAAAACAGTAATTACTCTGTACTGTTTTAATCTGCATTTAGAGAAAGATTACAAAGGGTGCCTTGTAGCCATCAATGCACATGCTGCATAATCCTTTCTCTTTAATTGCAGATTAAAGCAATGAAAAGTGACTTTTTTAAAATAAAAGTGTGTATTATGTTTTCAAAATAGCTAAGATAAATGTACCTAAATGAGCACTACACACACACACACATGCCAACACACAGAGTGCTTTTAAAAATGTGCATATAAAACAATATACAAACAGAAACACTAGTATCAGAGAAATCTATGGATTTCCCTCCCTCAATCCTATTTGCCCATTTTTAGATCAGAGATATCCACCTAAATTATGGCTGCTAAATGCATAACCAAAACCAGAATGAGCACAGTTTGCAAAACACAGATATAATTTAGACTACTTCAGAAGTAACGACAAATACAATAAAATAATTACCATCCTCTACAAGAAAGGCAAATACAACATCTGTGACATTATACTGGAGCTGAGTTAGGCTTGCTAACTGCTGCCCCAGTGTGGTGTGTATTTTAACAATCATAAGTACTTGGATTACTCAAAACAAAACAAAAACTGATTAATATGTTTGTTTCCCATTTCTTTGTCCCATAATTTTCAAAAGAAATTAATAAATCCCTTGATATAAACTGTTGTATATTGAGAGAGGTATTTGCTAGAGCTCAGCAGCTGACACTACCCTGCCTTTATTTACAACCAGTATAACCTCAGATTACCCACAATATGAATAGAGGAGTTTCATAGATGATGTCCATAGTCAGCAGTCTCCCTCACAGAACCTGGTGAAAACCTGCAAGTTACACAACAGAGGTAAGAGGTGGTTTGGAGAGCTGGCCCTTCAAAGGGAATGGATGAACAGTGGAGAGGAAAGGGGAATAAATGCCTATGGTAAAAAGACAAAACAGGATTCCTTTTCAGTATCTAAAACCTGCAGATACGCATGTGAGCAACTTTATTCCCCCCTAAGTGGGACTACTCAGGTGCATAAGTGTTTGAAGGATCAGGGTCTATGAATCCTCCTTTAGTCAAGAGAAATAACTCACTGCTATGATTTCTACCATCCACAATAAAAGATCACCTGTCCCATGTTCTGGATGCCGTTGTCAATATTGTACAATAGACACTAAACTGAACACTCTCTAACCTGCCCCCAAGTCAGAATATCAATCACAACAAAAATATATGTAATTACATTTAATTTCCACAACTTCTCCTATGTGAGGAAGAGGGGGGAAGGGAGTCTAATCCACTGCGGGTTGCACTGATTTAAGTCAGACCACCTCACCCAGCCATTCCTGTGTGTGCCTACCTCTTTCATGCTCTCCAAAACTAGTCACCAAGTCAACAGCCTCACTCTATTCAAAACCCACCTAAAAACAAAATAACAAACAAAAAAACCCTCACTTCTGCAATATAGTCCACAAGAAGGAACCAATTGAAATTTAGATTAAAAACTGAGAAGGGTACATGAACAAAGTCACAATAATTGTGGATCCTATCTTTAAGACAATATATTTCTCCACCTCTCAAACTCTTATTAACTTATCAGCTGTGGTTAAAAAAAAACAATGCACACATTGTACAAATAAATGTTACAGATTATCTTGCTACAATAAATAAGTACACAGTCCTATGTAAAAAGTCAATTCAATGGTAAGTCTGATTTGTTTCACAAATATGCCACAGTCTCAGTGTCCAGCAATCACAAACAACAGGAATAACAGTTTTAGAAATAAGGTCATGCTCCATATTTTTCAGATGATTCAACCCGCCTCATCACTTGTCAGAACCTGCTGCTTTTCTTGAGATACTGATTTGTTTGTTTGTTTCTGATATGAGACACTGTTTCTCATGGGACATATTTTCTTTTTCCTTTCTCTACACCTTTCTCTCTTCATTCCTTGATGTCTCTGATCTCCTATGCCATCCCCATTATTTTCTCTGATGTTCTCTTTTCACCCCAGCCATTTCCATTTGCTTTCTATCAAGCCAACATCTTATTTTTCCCCTTTCTCACTTTGCTTCTCTTCTCCACTTCTTCCCATTTACACTTTTGAGAATTGGTTATCAGCTATTATTCTAATGTCTAATACTAACAGATCACTTAGATACCATGGCATAGGCAGCTTACAGAGACCCCCAATGTCATAGAAAGATGCAGAATTAGCATTGAACAACAGGTTCATTTTCACTGTAAGGCATCTAATATGAGTAGGTTCTTCTAGTGAACCCTTTTGGGATGGGCTGTTTGTGGATGGTAGTTTCTAGAAACTGATGGAGAGAGGAAGAAAGGGTCAAGAGTGCATACCCAGATGTGGAGATGTCATACGGATTGCATGTCAGATGACCATAGTGAGGGATTAAAAGGAAGATATGCCTCTGAGTGGGGTGGGGTTGAGGGAAAACACAAAACAAAAAAACCTCTTGACTCAACCAAAAAAACAATAATGTACCCCTTCCTGAGTTGAGCTTGGTGTACAGTCAGTTCCAGAAGAGGAGTGGGGCATAGGACAGGGAAGGAAAACATCTAGTTTATGCCTTCCCTAACCTCAGGGAAATATGGCCACTTTCCCCCAAGAATGGTAACCAAATGAGTTTTTTCTTAAAGGAAACAAATACTCAAATACAGCTTGTGTTCAGACTGTCCCTTGTCTGGGAGAGTCCTGGTCTATCTCCCTCACTCACATCACAGTGAGTCTGTTTATTTCCAAAGACATCCCATTGTCTCATCAGCTGTCTGTAGCCCCAGGTCTGTAAACCAAGCACCTTCTAAGCATCTATGGAGTTAGGGCAGTTGCCACTTAAGTCTACTATCTCCTCTATCTTCTGTTCCCTCCTGATTATTATCTTAAGGCTTGACATACCAGATAAATTCGTCTTGCCCTGCATCACCTAAGTTCCTGAATCCAGGCCATATCATGAACCCCTTTCTGCCCTGGCCCAGTATCAAGTTTGCACATCACATCACTTCAGAGACTGACATGATTCCATATATGTAAAAATGTAGATGTACCTAATATGCAGTGATTCACAAAATCAGCCCTTTGGAAATTGCTTAGATATATTTCGGAGCTAATAAAAGTGTATCCACTGCTGTTTGAAGTAGCTGCTTTTCAAAGTGTCCATTTGAAGACAATGCATCCCTCTTTAGGGCTTAAAGTAACGATATTGAAATGTTGAGTTTGTCTTTGCATAGAGATGGAATTGCATTAACTTGTAACAACATTTTAGGTTTTGGACAGCTTTTTTTAAAATACATCTATACTGCCCTGTTGCCAGTACCTGACCTTGGCCAGAGACATAGGAGCTGCCATACCACATCACACTAATGATCCATCTAATACAGTATTGTGTTTTTCACAACAACTAGTATCAGATACTTCAGAGGAAAGTGCAAATAACCACGCTGTGGACAACTATGGAATAACATGCCCCTAGGGGAAGTTTCAGCCTAACTCTATTGGTAAGTGTTTGGTTCATGCTATGGTTTCTATTTTTCCTCCACAGGGCTGCAGGCCATCTTCCAGATTCATCATTCCCATGTCCCTCCCCTATTCCTCCCTCCCCCCAAAAAAAAACTTCTATTAAAATGAATACATGAATATGTAAGTAAAATATTAATGAAAAGAGCCTGGATATGTTCTACAACATAAAGGACACTCCTAACTAAAATGAACGTTCATTATTGCATCTGATCTCTTGCTAAAAGTCCTTGGCTTCTACAAGCACTGGACAGGATGTATTGTACACCTAGATAAACTATTTAATATTAATAGATTGTCACTTTAATTTAATAAATATCAGCAATTCTAAACTATAAAATAATACTCAGTTCTATTTTGCAAATAATTATTTACTACAATTGTCCTTCCATTGTAAAGGAATGGTCCTACATAAAACCATTCACATTTTATGTGTAGTTCTCTTATTAGGCTAATTCCCAAGGGAACGTACAAGTGGTTTAAAGTTAATTAAAAAAAAGGTATGCATTTAAGTTTAAAGTGCTGGCTGTTTTGACTAAATGATCACCTGAAGAAAAACCCTATGTAAAATAATTCACAGCCTATCTGTTCTTCCTTTAATTTCTGTGGGTTCTGAAAGATGCACCTACCAGAGCTGGAAATTAGCCACTTGAATGTCAAACACCTTAAGTTCTAAAAATAGATTTTGTTTTAAATCTTCTAAGCTTTGCAATGAAAGCAAAATGAATGAAACAAACATTTCAGAAAATACAGAGATTATACATGGCACATTGCTATTACATAATAAAGTTTTGTTAAATAATCCAAACGTCATTGTAAGGCACTTTTTCCCACAGGAAATTTAATACTAAAAAGGCAATAGTTTAAACTATGTTGGTGATATTTGTATTCACCTGCTTATTGTTTCCAGTTACCCAAGCTAGAAAATTATTAGTCAATAGAAGTGTGCCTGTACATATGCAAAGTGGCTTTGTTCTAGAAGAAGCAATTTGAAACATTTTAGGATAGCATGATTAGTCTATACCAAAATGCTGCTGCCCACTGTATTGGGGATAGGGGAAAAAAATATGCACACAGATGGTTCTGTCCATTAACTCATTTCCACTGCAGCTAAGAGATAAACACAGAAACAAGGGGGTCATGGTATACGGGCCAAACAAAAAAATACCCCTCCCCTTCTCAGAGGAGAGAGTTTGGTCAAACCAGAGAGGGGAGGGCCAAATCTTTGCTTGGGGTGGAGAGAAAGAGGGGAAGAGCTCTTTCCCAGAGGTGCTAGAGCTGACTTGTGCCTCAGATTTTTTCTGCCTCCCACTGGCCAGCCATGGGGGATTAGGGAACTCAAATTGCTCATACAGCCCTGCTCTCATTTAAAGCCTTCTCAGGTATCTAGGAGCCATCTTGCCATGCAACCCTCACTCCTTCATGAGCTGTGTTTCCAGGATGCTGTGGTTCTGACAAAGTACCTGTTTTAGGGATCAGGAAGGAATTGGGCCTTATTGGCAGGAGTCTAGAATGGTCTTCATCATCCTTGCAGCATCATGGAGACACGCTTTAGGTTTAAAAGTAGTAAGAATAGGAATGTTAATGCTAGGAGATAATGTTGTAATCTGTAGTTCTTCAAATATTGTGGTCAGCTTCCAGTGCAGATAAAGGCTAAAAGAGCCAGATCCCAGAGGCAAGACAGAGATTTTGCCTGCAAGGGGAAGGGAAGGGAGATCAAAGTCTTCACAGCCAGAAGTCTCCCTTGGTATATACTACCTTCTTCATGAATGGGAGAGCAAGAATATTCAGAAGTGAGCCCAGTCCTAGGGGTTAGGCTGAAAAGAGTCTACCTAAGCTACTTGTTATATTGTGGGGTACTGAACCCAGTTAAACACTCAATATGAGAGAGGGAGCAGTCAGATAACGGGGAGAGGCCTGCCACTTAAATCCATCCCTGTATCTGTTTTATATTCAGCTATATGTCCTAATCCAGAGTGACCTGGGAGAGAGGAACACATGCACACAAAGAGGTGGAACAGGAGACAGCTGCTATTTGCAATTATTTGGCATCTGACATTCGCTGGAGCAAAACTTTTCATAACATTTTGGAAACAATCTGAAATAATGTGTGAAGAAAGGGAGAATATTTTCTCAACATATGGATATAAAAATACACTTTTCTTCATTCACCAACTGATAATTAAAATATCTTCTACTTAATTAGCAACCCTCTCTGAAAAATAGTATCAAAAGGAATTCTTTAGAAAGTAATCTGAAATTAATTCATTTCAGTTATGGGGCTTTTTCAGTTTAATTGCAAAGATATGCAGTCCAAAATTATCTCCATGAGTGGCACTTCACGCACCATCAAAATCCCCAAAGCAGAATATTGTTCACAAACTATTGACTATGCATTTAGCCAATAGCAAATCAGATCAATCCAAGATTTCTCCAATGTCAAACAACAAACATGTCCCTGTATTCCACCATCCTGCAAGGTATGTGTTTTTTCACTTATGCCTGCCAGGATTTTGCTAATAGTCATTTCCAGGCTTTGGCATCCCACTGTTGTACCAGCTGTGCTGAACTAGTCTTGTCCTTATACTGGGTCTGGGTAGGAACTAGTTAATCTCACTTGTATTGAGTGTATATGGCAAAAGTAAGCCAAGAGCCCTTTTCTATCAAAACTTACATATGCAAATCCAATTCCCAACTCCAATGTTCTGCTGCATCAAATGTTTCAGCCAGTTCTCGTTATTTGACTTTGGTTCACTGACCTACCCCCTCAACTGACAGGGGACAGATTCTGGTTTGCTTGCAGAACTCCTGACCCCCATCTGATCAAGCCACTCTCTCAATTTGGAGATTAACATTTTAATATAGACAAAGTGAAAGACAAGCTGTTCATGGGTTTTACAGAGTTTTATTGGCACACAGACATCAGCATACAAGGAAACATCACCGTTCAGTGGTACACATAATGTCAATTGAAACCAAGAGGAATCTCCTGCTTTTGTAATGGACAAGACTGCCAAGTGCACATGAGCTGGCTTTGACTCCTTAGAGAAAGTGCACAAGTGTGTCTTATTCTCCATCAGCTTCCTTGGTTTGTGGCTGAGTGTATCCGTGCTCTTCAACAGACTAACCTTAAAAACCCATGTTATCCGTACTTGCATGGGAAATACACTTTTTATTCAGCAATTAAGAGTGCCCATTAGTTATATTTTTCCTGTTTTTAACTACATAGATAATATTATTTGGCCTGTGAATTTCTAATATTAGCGATAAGTCAGGCGGCGGCAGCATCATATAGGAAGGAATTTTAGAAATTATCAGTACATGCCTATGCATTTTACTCAAATGTTATTGAACAATTTTTAAGTGGGCAAAATTCCAGATGCACAGAAGGGCACAGTGCAGGCCATTAACAAAAAAATCATACCCTTTGTGATTATGTCTAGTTGCTGAGGAGAGCTGTCCTCTCAAGGAATACATCAGTGGTTAAAGAAGAATGTATCACCACCAATCCTGCTGCTGATTAGAGTAGAAAATTAAAAATGTACTTCCCATGACAGTGGTACAGGATGTAATGCTACACCAGAAAGTGGTATTATAATTAAGTTTTTAATTTCTGTTCAAACACCAATATAATTTGCCAAAACTGTTTTCTTCACTGACTGATTTTCTCCAAAAGAATTCAGAGGGTGCAAAAACATTAGCCTTTTGTATCCTCACATGTATAACATTTCTGCTGCATCAAAGTCTCAGAATGCTTTCAATTATTATAAGGTTCTGCACATATATAAATAATATTCTGTTCCAGCAGCACAGAAAAACATACTTACAAAAACGTTGTACAGCATACTGCATTATTAATTGTAGCTTGCAAGTGTTTGAAAAGCATTTTGTAGAGCAAACAGAAAGACACCATCATGGGTTAATAGCAACTGCTAAACATAGGAGGAGAAATTCTGGCACGGTTAAATTCAGTGGGAATTTTGCCTCTGACTTCAGTAGGATCAGGATTCTACCAATGATAGATTTCTTAAGACCTGGGAATGATACCTAGCTCCTAGAAGGACAGAGTGCCTTATAGTATTCAGTCAGTGACCACTTTGGCCAAACAAAGAGCTATATTTACATGGTTCCAAAAGGCATCTTGGCCAGTCCTTCAGGCTGAAAGGAGTGTGACTGCAGCAGAGGGGGTCCTGAAGGATGGGTAGGATTAGAGAGAAGAAAGTGAGCAGAATCTCACAGCCTGTTTTTCCCCCTGTCCCCCTACATGGGTAGATGTTTTAAATTAATTTTTGCCATGTTATTTTGCATGCTTGACTCTCTAAGCAAGGTGATTACAATGCTTTGAACAAAAGTACTAGGTTATTTTGCTACAGTGCTTAATGACTGCTTAATAAAAGCAAGTGACACATCTAGCTCATTCTTAGGAATTTTAATTATAATTATTAATAATACAATATCTAGAAAGTTAGATATTTCAATGATTATATCTCTAAAAAGTTTAAATATAGTAATTGAACAAAAGAATCAGAACAATGCTGGAAAAATGGAAGATGCAATCAAAAGTCAAATCTTGTTCACTTCACTTATGCGATTATTCCTATTGAAGTCACAGGAACAGCAGGATTTGGTCCCCAGTTTGTGATGAAGTGAGCATCTGGATAAATAACAGGCACTATGGGCTAGATTCTGCCTTCAGAAATGCATGAACAATTTCCACTGTGTCTAGTTCTGGAGTGCTTACTCAGACACTAGTCCCATAGATTTTAATGGCTCGAGAAAGCTGACTGACTTCAAAAAGGAGTTCCTGGTACATATCTGACGTCAGAATTGAGACCGGTGTTATTGAGCATTGATAGAACAGAAACATACTGTACTTCCTTGAATTGTAATAACGGGTTTAAATAAACTTATTTATTCCATTCTTGCTTTATCAAATACTTTACAAACCAAATTAAAACAATATTATAATAGATATTAATATTAAAGTAAATATAACATCCAATATATGTGCACTTTATCCAGTTTAGCAGTTTTGGGCCTTGATCCCATAAACACTCATGCACATAGTTAACTACGGGAGTAGTTTCACTGACTTCAGTGTTACTATTCATGTGAGTAAAGTTAAGCATATGCATAAGAGCTTTACAAGACTGGTCCTGAGATTCATTATGCATACATGAGATATACATTTGGGGGTCGGGGGGGAAGAGGAAAGTTTTTAACTCATTCGTGATGAAAGAATATAAACTACAGTAGTATCAATATAAATACTGGCCACGATTTACAGATGTGCTGCAGCTGGCTTGAGCTATTCCATTGGCACAAAGCAGCCATAACTTGGTAGGCCAGAGGATTCATCTTACTTAGAGGTATCCTTTGGAGCCATAGCTTCCATGTGAGTGCTAGCTGATCCCGAGCTGCTGGAATTGCCCTCTTGGGGCAATGGGTAGCCTGAAATAAATGACAGTAGCCTCTAACCAATCCAGGGATCAGGAGCACGTAAAAGTGGCTTAAAGTCATCTTTGCTCCTCCCCACTCTGGTCTTGTGTTGGGTGCTCAACAAATGAGAGAACCATTCATTCAATCATTGTTTATATAAAATATGAAACACTTCACTCTACAATGTGTCATATGGCAATACAAGCAATAATATAAACATTTTAAAATACACATTGTATGTAATATCTTATCTAATGTGCTATAATACATACATACTTTACTCACTGATTCAGAAACTTGTATTTGGCAATTATCCCAATATCGCTAGACAAATACATTTGCAAGGGTTTTGTTTGTTTGTTTTTTATGCACTGCATAGAATGTGACATTCCTTTAATTATGGGATTACCCGTTAACTGTATGAGTGCGCTGAGCCCATGTAGACTTTATATTTGAAATGTCTATTTTAGAAGAAAATTATCAAACTTATGAAAATCTCCTATTAGTTGAGGTTTGATCTGCCTTTTGCACTGCCAACATTTAAAATGCAGGGCAAGAATGCACCCAATTGGCCACACAAACTGTGCTGCAAACTATAGCATACATTGATTAATATGGCATAATGGTTCCTAATACTTGGTGTAACAATCACATACACACACATATTGATCAACTATCTCATCCTTTCCATCATGAAGGATTTCAAAGGGATTTACAAATTAGGGACCCAATTCTGCAAACAATCACTGTGGGACTATTCATAAAAGTAGGCACTGTGATTAGTAGTAGCGAGTGAATGAAACGTTCTATTTTATATATGTGCGATAAGCAAATATTTATAGATTGAGCCCTATATTTACTGCACAGGAACACATCTTACCACTGAAATGTAATCATCTCTACTGGGAAAGACAGCCAAACACATTACAAAGTGAAATGTAGACACGAAGAATATCTATTTTAATTAAAACCATAAGGGGAATTGTGTTAGGCATAATATAGTTACATCCAAACAAGAATTCTGTCAAAATTCCAGGGCTGACACTCATACTTCTTGTCAAGAGTACTAGGAGGCCCATACTAACCAAAAGTGGTCAACAGTTCAACAGTATGAGAGCTTGTTTTCTTTCTAGCATATAAAAGGGTTTGAATGTTATATATTTTAAATGTTATTCTCACTATTTAAGCCATTCTACATGTTTAATACAATAGAAAGAAAAAGCTTCTTTTCTGACCTCTGAATGGCTTTAAACATTTAACATATTTTATAAGAGGCTGTGCTTCTGAGTGGCTCTAAATATAAAATATTAAGAGTTGCTTTTCTATCATTTGAGTGACTGTAACATTAAATACAGTATATTGCATAAGAAGTTGGCCATCTATCCACTAAGTGATTCTAATCTTTAAATATTTTAAAAAGTTGCTTTCTTGGGCTCTGAGTAGCACTAAATATTTTTTAAAGATGTTACCTCAGTTGCTGAATGTCTCGTTAAGTGCCTTTTTCTAACACAATAGCTGTTTTCCAGACATTTAGTTCCTCTAAACAAACAGGCCTTCATCTTGATGAATGGATATTTAACTACCTGCCTCATTAAAACTGACCATTGTGCAATCTCGTTATCTTTTATACTCACCTACATGTACATACCTATATATGCAGCATAAGTTTTATGTATGTTAGAGTATTTTAATATGAATTGTAATAAAACTAGTTTTATTTTCTGGAGTGGGGCTGACTCATTTTCACTGGTCTTTGTTTTTAATTTCCTTCATGCTTTCCTGAAAAATAATGAATTTTCTCAGCATACTCTTCTGAATGTCTACTTGACTTTTTCAGTTTGCTCCTCCTCGGGGGATAGTGTGCTATATGATCTGATCTTTTAGTTCCAGCAGTGTAGACAATCCCTTAATTTCTAACTCATCCTGCTCACTATACTATTTAAATGTTTTCTTATATACCTCTACCCCTATATAACTCTGTCCTCAGGAGCCAAAAAATCTTACTGCATTGTAGGTGAAACCGTGTTATATCGAACTTGCTTTGATCCGCCAAAGTGCACAGCCCACGCTCGCGGAGCGCTGCTTTACCGCGTTATATCTGAATTCATGTTATATTGGATTGCGTTATATCGGGGTAGAGGTGTATTATCAGATTAAAGGAAAATGGCTTTTTGATGCAATCTGTCTCACAAAAGGCCAAAGAGGCCTAGACTTCTCTTAAATGTTCATCTCTTTGCTGGTGTAAGAATCCTCCTTCTTCCATGAGGGTCATCTAATTTTCTGACAGCATCAGTGCTTGCAAGTAATTAAATCTTCCGCAGCTAATACACCTCAGAAATTTCGGAAGTTAGACACTGAAGGTCAGCTGTGCCCTTTGGGCCACTTGTTTCTAATCCCCATTGTCCCTTGTGTCTGTTACCAGAAAGAAAAAAAAAAGAAAAAAAACCTCCCATTTTGCAAAATCACTTTCCTGTTTACATTACCTTCTGGCAGCTTTTCTTGGAACAATTTCAACAGCTTCAGTGGTAGGTTCTTCTCAAAAAGAACTTAGATCACTGAAGTTCTCACCAAACATTATATTCCTTGACATAGGACAGTTTAAAACATGAACACTTTATTAAGAGTATTTTGTTTTGGTTTTGGATGGGTTTTTGTTTGTTTTAAACAGCAAAAGTCCCACATCCTGGTATGACCACACACTGCTCACCTAAGCCTTATCCCCAAACCTTGTCAGCAGAGTTCTAGACCTTTAAATGGGCAGGGCAGAGGAAAATAACCATGTTCTTGAATAAAAAAATTCCCATTCCCATTAACATACTCTAGCATACATACATATTAACTTATATAAGTATTTTGGAAGGTTTTCCCCATTTAAAGGATGCACTTGGGAGTCACAAGAACAAAATGCAAAACTTTATAAAAACAATAATTAAAGAGAACTTTAATCTAGTTTTTCTATTCTCTCCTCTGCAAGAACTAAAATATAAAAAGACTTAAGTTTTTCTAATCAGCTGAATACCAGCTGCAATATCATTAAATCTGTACCAGATCTAACAAATTAATGAGCAATGCAATTAAGACAATATCAGAGACCTTTATTCTCACTGAATAATAAAAAATGCTTCTTTTCCTATTACAGTATTTTTAACAAAAAATACCATAACAAAAACCCAGAGCTTGAATTTCTCATTAACTGATTCACCTAAAGCAGATAATCTATTTTTAAAAAGGCACCTGTTTTTGAAAAGTAACCCAAAGTACAGAGTGAGTAGGATGGAAAGCAAAAGGGGATGCCATGAAAAGAAATGAAAGGGAAAGAGAAGAGGCAATGGAGAGACAGAGAAAGGAAAGACACAAAGAAAGACTACCAGAAAGGATAATGGGAGAGGGAATATAATACAAGGAGATGTGCTGTAGGAACAAAATAATAATAATCAACAAAAACTAAAATGGTCATGGAGAAAAAGGCAAAGAGAAGATTAAATGAATAGCATCCTGAGATATACAGTGAAGTCAAAGAAAAATGTCTGTAGCAGTTTATTTTCTTTAAGAGGCACTCCACCTTTGTGGTCAAAGAGCTTTGTCCACATCAAAACCAGAGTTCTGCTACATAGCAGAGAAAGAGTTTAGCAGCCCCCTTTCCTTTAGGACCTTCCCCCACCCCCAGTACACCATGTCTGCACTATGCATGCCTGCACATGTCTTGGGGAAGGGGATGTCAGGGTCAGAGGACAGGCTGATGATGCAGCATGAGATAAATCTGCAAGCTATTCATCCTCATTTAAGGGGATACAATGTGGGTGAGGCTACTGCAGCTCTTAGGCAGCAGTAGTGGCAGCGGTTGCAGGCGTTGTTGCTAATTCCCATTCCTCATAGAACCATCCTGCATAAAAAGCCAGGTAGTTGGAATTAACATCTGTTGGGAAGAATTGCCCTCTTACATAACAAAACAGATTGCATCCCACCTGGCAGCTACTGAAATAGTTTTCAGAACTGCCAGTCATGAACAGTTTCCTGTGCTTCCTTTCCAGCCATATACTTCCAAAGCAGTATACACTAGACTCTCAAAATAGGAACATTTAAGGTGAAAGATGTAAACACCACGTGTGGAGCACCTAAGACAGTACTCACCACAAACAGGGAAGGTAACTGAGAACACCTTACACAAAAGAGTGATGTCCAGACTTGCTGAGAGGAAAGATATTCATAGGCAAAGAAATTTCTCTCCAGAAAAGATATATATGGCAAGCTTTATAGCATAGAAGTGGCTAGTGGGAAAATCCAAAAACAGGGGGCATAGAAGTAGGGATATACCCAGTACAGAAGGGAAAAAAATCCATTCCGTTAAAATATTTCAGATTTTAGAGTATTCTAAAGAAGAGATTATGTGCAGTTTCCATCATTTGGTTGTGAGAGCAGATGGCAGCCTTTTAGATTTTGTTGGACCGCCCCTGATCATTCAGTCCAGAATAATGAGGCTGATCTGGTTGTATGTGCTTTGATCACTGATCAGCATCGTTCACTCCCACATGCCAGGCATTACATAGCAGCTTGCTCACTGGGTTAGTGCCCCCAGCAGACGATTGCTGCAGTGCTATAGCAGTTTCTCCATCAGCAACTCAGCACCACTGGGGTCATATCTGGCCAAACATAAAAGTCACAAAATGTCTTGAACACAAACAAAATCCTTCTGCCTTTTCTGGGGCTATTCCTTATCCTGAAGCCTCCCTGATGGGCTCAACAACCCTTCTGAGGGGTTTATATGCCCCCATCCTTGGACTAGTAGGGGAATTCCATCCCATTCTCTTCTAGGGGTTCTATCCCAGGGGCCCACACTGAACAATTAGGTCTGCTTCAGTCCCTTTGCTGCAGTTTTCCCAGGGTTACGTCTTACCCAGCCTTCTAAGTTCTCCTCTGAATCTCTCCATCTCTGCCCTACTTTTCTCGGGGTCTCTGCCTGCCTGGAGCTTTCTGTCTGGCTCTTACTCCAGCTTCTTCCTCTGCTGGACTTTATCATCACTTAAATTTAGCTCTCCCCCTTTACTGCCGACTCCTTCTGCACTTTATGGGGAATTGCCTGATTCCCTCCAGGTGGGGTTTATTCCATAATCAGATTAGCCCAGGTCCTCCAGCCCATAGGGCAAACCATCCTGTTAGATGGTGTAACTAGGCTTTTTGCCTTGCACACTATTGAGGGTTCAACTCTTTTTATTGATAAGACATCAGATAAGTCAGCTCACCTAGTTTATTAAAGACTGGTAAAATATGAACGTCTCTCTTCTCAGTTACCTATCTGGAGAACAGGCTTGCAACAATTACATCTTCCCTCTGTTCCAAATTATTAGGTCAATTTATCTCATATTTATACTCCCCTTGTTTAGAGCAACTAGAAGATTCCACAAATTCCACTATATTATTGCACATTTTACTCCCCTTTTCTTATCTAGTTTCATACATATTTTACAGGGTACGAAGACATCTGTCCCAACTATCCCTGGTACAAGTTGTACCTAGCACACTATTTGTATTTGGCAAGTCTTAACAGACCACACATCTGGTTTCTTACAGAAGAACCTAGATTACCACAATTTAACTTCTAGTAGTTCCACAATGTAGGCTAAATATAAACCAGTCTGGGAATATATTATATTAGCTAACAACACTTTTGAGATGCAGTTTTTTATAATCTCTGAGACTCTCTTTCCTCTGCATCTGGGCTAGAAGGTGACAAGAAAGGCAGTGAAGTGGACCCAAAACAAATATAATGAAGAACAGGAAGCTGACATTGTTTATTTTTCTGTGGCACTCCGGGACACAGAAAGACACAAACTCTGTCCCAAGGACTCTACAACCTAAATATCAGTAAGTGTTCCATCTGTACTGAGAGGATTGGGCAGGGAAGGTAAAGTGTTAAAGCAATATGATTCCTCAGTTTAAGCATGTGCACATCTTGGTAGTTCTAAGTTTTTGTTTTAGATAAAAAATAAGGAAGATATAAGATAACAAATATAGACTTAGAGACTGTGTGCATACTAGAAGAAGAGTATTTTGTATAGTTTTAATAGATCTGTTCTAACCATGGGAAAAATACTAGAAGAAGAAGCAGCAATAGTCAATAATAAGTGATGAGAAGGTTATGATCTATTAGGCCCAGTGGAATTTAGTAATATAATTCTTGCAGTCAGAATATCAATAGAGAGGGCTCAAATCTACACAGAAGAGATGTTCAAAAGTTACAGTGCTGAAGAGCTAACATTTCACTTAGGCCTGACACACGATATCTGGTTCTCTAAACAGGAGAATGCAAGAAATAAGAATCAGTTAATGTGGACTGAGGAACTAACCAAAGATGTAAAGATAAAGAAAATCTCTTCTAAAAATAGGAAAGAGAAGAGCTAATTAAACAGGAATATTTAGAGTCAGCTAAGGCTTACAAGGGAAAAATAAAAAGACAGCAAAATTAGCTAATGCTTGCCAAGCTGTTAAGGGAAATAAGAAGGGCTTTTGCAAACAGAGGAAGGGGAAAGAAATATGAGACAGTATGTTCACTAATAAATGAAAAGGGGGATGAAACTGATGAGTCACAAATGTAGTTAATATTTGTTTGTTTGTTTTTAATTGGTCTTCCACACAAAAAAACATGGAAAAGAAATCTGAGCATTTAATATGGAAAAAGCCCCCTATACAATAATTCTTACTAAAAAATCACATAAGACAATACGGTAAACATATAGTATAACCTCAGAGTTATAAACACCAGAGTTACAAACTGACCAATCAACCACACACCTCATTTGGAACCAGAAGTACACAATCAGGCAGCAGCAGAGACTCAAAAAAAACAACAGAACAGCAAATACAGTTCTATGTTAAAAATAAACTACTAAAAAAAAAAAAGGGAAAGCAGCATTTCTCTTCTGCATAGTAAAGTTTCAAACCTGTATTAAGGCAATGTTCAGCTGTAGACGTTTGAAAGAACAAGTATAACCATAACATTTTTTCAGTTACAAATGTTTCAGAGTTATGAACAAACTCGATTCCCAAGGTGTTCATAACTCTGAGGTTCTACTATACAAATAATCAGAAATTAGCCAGTCTGAATGACACATATTCTAGGATAGCAAAGGAATTATCTAATAAATTTACTGAGCTAGTGAAAAACTATTTATTTTCAAAATATCAGCCTGGGAGCTTAAGGAAAAACTAGAGGCTTACATCTATTCCTAGTTAAATAACTGAAAAAATACTAGAGAACAACCACCAAGATATACTAAAACCTGGACTGCAATACCTTCACTCATGTTGGTGGGCACTTATTCACTTAAGTAGTCCCACTGATGTCAATGAAACTACTTACATGAATATGTGCTTACCAACATGAGTTAAGGTTATAAAATCTAGTCCAAAAACATCTAGATGGTAATGCAACCATTAGCAATACACACAGAATTCTAGGGTCACTGTACCTGGAGTATTCTACTGAGTTAAAAGTATCACTTTAACAGATACATATTGGAAATACTGGAGCAAGATCAAGGAACAACAATAAATATAATTAGGGTTAGAGGGATTGACGTATGAAGAAAACCTGAAATAGCTTAATACACCCAGCTCAGCAAAGATGTTAGTAAGTGTTGGGGATATAAACAGCTTAGACAGAGGACATGGAAGTGGGCCAGGCGTGGCTCTAGCTTTTCTGCTGCCCCACGGATGGCAGTCAGGCAGCCTTCAGTGGTTTGCCTGTGAGAGATCCGCCAGTCCCAGGGCTTCGGCGTACCCACTGCTGAATTGCCTCCGAATCCGCAGGACCGGCAGACCTCCTGCAGGCAAGCCGCCAAAGCCCTCACAGGGACCGGCAGGGCACCCCCCACCCCAAGGCGTGCCGCCCCAGGCATGAATTGGAGCGCTGGTGTCTGGAGCTGCCACTGAAATGGGCGTAACTAGGAGTAACAGAGTGGAACTAAAAATGGAGAAATCTGGAATGAGTATCAGGAAATGCTTCCTAATAGTGGGATGGAACATCTTGTGGACTATTCCACTTTCTTCATGGCTGGGAACATTTAAAAGTAGACTGGACAAAACAGTAGACAATATAGGAAACAATCCTGCTTTGGCCAGGAGATGGACTGGTTAACCTAAGAGGTCATTTCTATTTCTAACTTTATAGCCAAGAAATATAAGTGATTGGTGCGTAATTTAAACAGTAAGTACAGTTGTTCCTGCTCCTTTCTATTGGATCCTGCATAATGCATGCTCTACTTTCTGTACCTGAACAACAATTAAGTCAAACATTTTAGGCATCAGGACTTTAATTCACAATCTAGCAGGCAATAGAACCCAAAGTTCCAACGCAAGTAAATTGGCTAATCCCAACATTGCTACTTATGAATGAGACAGTGGGAGAAGATGCTACAGCACCTATGGAACATGCATGTTACCAGAGCCAGGTTGTGGACACTCAGCAGTGCAGCATGTAGGAGGAAACACTGTCAGGATATCAATCTCAAATCTATGATAACAAGTGCAACACTTCAGCTCTATTATTATTTTATAGATATGCAGCATCTAATACACATTCAAGTATCAGTATTTATTTCATTGTAAAATATGCTTTCCTCCCTTATTTCTTATCCCTCTCCTTACTTTAAGGGAAATCTTGAATGAATAGGAAGGTGTTTATGACCTTTCCAAAATATATTTTTCCTCTGTGGATACCACAGGTTAGAAGACGCAGCACTTGTAAGTAATGATCGGAGTAGAACTCTGCTAACACAAAGGAGCGGACTCAAGAGCCTTTTAATCACCCTGTCTTGTTTCTAAACTACACTGCAAAGCCGTGACAAGCTTTGCATGGAACTCCAAACCATATTTAGCACTTATGGCTATTCATCTGAATGAAAATTTCCAAGTAATTATAGCTAATAAACATGTTATTTCTAAACCTCTGAGGTGATATTACAAGTATGATAGACCATATGGCTTCAATGTACTTATAAAGCATTGTGCTCCAGTGGGCCTTTTTATGTTGGTTGTACCCAGGAGGTGATACTATTCTGGAGGTGAATATTTCATTTACTAAAAATCTGTTAGTTTGGAAAAAGGAGGAGAGGAAGCATGGTCTCACAGTTCAGGTACATGACTGGGAATCAGGAAACCTGGGTTCTAGTTTCATTTCTACCAGCAGATTTTTTGTGTGATCTTGGTAAAGTCACAATTTGTTTCAGATTCCTCACATATAAAACTGGAGATGATATAGTACCTACTTCTCAGGGATGTTGGGGTGAATAATGACTACTTGTAAAGTATATCATGATCTTGAGAGATGGAAAGTGTTAGAGGTATAAAGTAATTAAAGCTATCTGGCAGGAAATATTTCTTGTTCACAGGTCATTTATACTAATTCATTAATATTAGTGTTTGTTAATTATCAATGTTACAAAAAAAGTACAAATAGATTAACCCTACTATAATATTGCTATTTTGTTTCAAATATGGCCTGCTAGTAATTAATCTTAGACCTTGAGGTAATACAGTACTCTCCACTTCATTTATAGCAGATGCTGTTTGTACATTTATAGTCATTAGTAAGGCTCTTGGGAGGGTAGTGAGAACTAGTGGGGAGTGTTAGCAACCATGGAAATGAGATAAGCGTTACAGACTTATGTTCCTCTGCAATAATTCACCAAAATACTTCTCCATTATAGTTAACAACCCCATACTCTAAAAGACAAGAAAGTCTATTTTCTCCTTGATGCACATGTGACACTCATTAATGTTAACTGGTTTTATGCACACCCTTTGAAAGGAGAATAAACTACCAAAGTAATAATGTATCATGTCATGTGTTCAACTGTTAAGGGGATAGTAAAAATATGAATCAACTACTCTTTCCCTATTATAATAGTTTAACAGTCAACCATTCTTAAAATAATCAGACAAGGTAGAAACACAGATTCCTGTGTAGGGCCTAATTTGTAAAAGGATAAAAAGTCTCTTTTTTCAGGTGCAAGCATATGTGCCTCTTACTACTTGACTGTGGATACAAATCAGGAAGTCTGAATTGCAAAGCAGATTTGTGCCTGTAATTATATATGGCAGGTGTAAAATGCAGGTGCATATTTTGTCTGCATAAAATGAGCCCACAAAGGGACGCTAGGCCTCAGCCATTTGATAATTTACCCCATACCACAGCCTTCATAGTATGCACTGTACCTTTCAAGTATCTGGAAGTTTATTATATTGATTTGCTTACTCTACCAAATCAGTCTGGAATATATCCAGGATTATAGCACCTGACACACCCTCAGCACAGGGTTGTCTGTCTCGGCTGATGTATGGGTTGTCAGTTTGAGCTTATAGTGAGACTCAGTGTCAGAAGACCACACACAATGCTAGAAAATTAATCCAAAAGCTTTAACCATCAAACTGTTACACATAAAATTCATCAAATCATTCACACCATTTTTTATTCTTCTCTGGGGACTGCTGGACAAACTGGTCCCACTACTGCCTTTGATGTTCATGCATAGCTCCCAATAAACTCAATAGGAACTGTCCATTTGCATCTGAGAGCAGAATTTGGCCCATCTCAGAGAAAATAAATTAACAGATAAAGCCAAATTTTCTTTTCTCTCCCAAAGCTATATCCAATATTCTTTACTCTTCACTCTAGTTAAGTGAAGAAAAGTGAGACATTTACAGGGAACTATATCGTTGCATTAAGCACTCACAGGCCTGAATAGTGTGTAGTGAAAAAAACACACCACCTTAAAGGCACAATGTACCTCCACCTCAGAAGACAAAATCTCTCTCAGATCTCCTGAGTGCACAATGGAAACGTGCTCATGCACCATCCCTTGGCGGGATGCTCTCCTTTCCAAGTCAGGCAAGCTCTGAATGCCAAGGCAGAGGGGATAGGGCTATGACTTTCCACCTCCTTCTGGTAATTTGTACCCCAGTGATATACAAAGGGAGCAGTTTTGAGCACTCCCAAAGCAGCCTTTGAGTCAGAGCTTCAAAAATTACAGTTAGGCATAGATTTGCTGGTAAACTCGGGTCAGTTTGCACAGTATAAGTCTAAGTGGAACAAAGTGACCTTAGAGTGGGCAGAGAAAGCCAGTGAAGAATTCCTGTTGTGCAGGGGAACTTTCCACTCATGGAAAGCTGGTGAGACATCTCCTTTGCCAGCTATGCCAGCTGCCCCTCACACTTATATAAGGGCAGGGACGTAATGTTCTTGGGGCAGGAAGAACATGGAGGGGACAGTTTAATCAGCAGCTATAGTTTTAATACTCTATGTCAATACTATGCAGCTCTGAGTTCTTTACCAAGTATTTTTAAATGCTTCCTTTCACCATCCTGTGTCTGTTTCCTATCAGTTATGTGTTAATCATAAATTGTTGTGTGCATATACTTCTAATCTGTTCATAGAGCAGTTCCAGTGTACCTGCACTGTATCTTCATCAGCAATTGCCACCATAACAATAAAATCAGCACACATCAATAGACTCTTCCTAGTTATTTTGTCTTGACACGTTATACCCCAGAGAAAACATAGGTGTTTTCATAGGGTAACTGTTTAGCATTTTGAAATCCTATTGGTAGCAAGTCCTTATCGCTGCAACATGCAATAAGCCACAAAACACTATTATGCTAGTGAAACTTGGGACAACCTTGGCAAGGTCCCTTTAAATTAAACTCACTGCAACACCTTTGTCATCTCCTTTAAGTCTGTTTGCTGAATCTCTCTGAAACTGTCATTTGTTTATCTGTCATTATGTGTTTGCTAATGTTTTCCTCATTCCTCCACACACCCCAACAGCAGACTTTTACCAGAAGCTTTATTAAGTGCTCTGCAGAGTCAATGTGTGTGGAGGAGAGAGAAGAAGCAATATAACTTTTGGCTGCCCCACAGCTAAATGGCTGTCATATTATTTAGTGTGCCAATTCTGCAGCAAAAGAACAGCCAAATATTCTCTGCATTTTTCTTCCTTCTAGGGAGAACTGTTCCCAAAATTACAGCTGCTGTTGGCAGATCAATATGAAAAAAGGCAGAATCCTGAACTATTGAGCAACATATTCCATCACTAACTTGTAGCATATTAAGCCACCAGGACAGCTACCATAATTTGTTTAAAAAAATAATAATTTAAATTAAATATGCAGCATAATGAATTGCTGCTTTTTAATAGTTATTGGATTGTGTCAGAACTATTTTCTGCTAAATCCTTACTGTTCATTGTTCAAATAAAAATAGAAGCTTTCTTAGTTTTGTAAATTATTTTGAATAATTCTTATGAAATATATATTTGCATTGTTAATTTCCACAGCAGATTTAATAAGTGAAGTTACAAAATTCATTATTTCAATCAGCCTATCACTGTAAAAGCACTAAAAAGCACATTTGAAAAAGTTTCTACAGATTACAGTAACTAATATATTGCATTACTGATCTGTGGCACAATATGAAGTTATTTACAATAGCATTTAAAATATGTTCTTTGCTTTACATTTTTTGGCCCAGGAAGCAAGCCACCGTATTTGTAATGTCACATTCCATACATATCATTCTCTCAAGTAATACCTTTATGTGCTATAATTTTAAGACTAAAAATACATATATATAAAAACTTTGCATTAATCATTTAGGGTGTAATAATTTACCATATCCAAAGGTTTTATTTTAAGGCTTCTCCAATTTAATTCATTAAAAGATGTCAGTCTGTCAGTTTCACTTTCCCCGCTCTGTATTAATACTGTGTTAAGAGCATATGTAGTCAAAATATTAAATTCCTAGACACAAAATGATAACTTTTAAGTTGAGGCTATGAGACATCTGAATTGATTAACTCAAGTGACTGACAAGTCTGCTGGTCTAAAGAAATTTGTTATCAAAGCTGGTAACTACCTTTACAGACAATGATAAATTTACTCCTGGACTACACTAAATGAAAAGGAGGAATATTCCTTTGCAACTGCTACCAATGTGCTGTTCAGACTTCTTCCTGATCATTCACTGTTCACACATCACAGGGTGTTCTTCATATTCACCCTTCCACTTCTCTGCAGTACAGCCAGCAATTAGTGGAGAATAAATTTCGAAGCAAACGAAACTAATCTAACATGATATTAAAAAACCGCAGATCATTTAATTTTCTTTTACCACTGAAAGGCAGTTTTACTAAGAAGGATGGAAGGTAAACCTGCAAATTATGAACTGCCTAACATTAAGACTTTGAAAAATAGAGCTGGACAGTTATAAGATTGGAAAAAGAACATCTTTACCCATTTTTCAATTTTATAACAAATCCTATACTGTATAATGGACATGGTCTAACAAAATATTTTATCCAAATAATCTCCTTATTTAGGGAATATTATTTAATTTCAGGCTGATGAATTACAAGTTATAATTACTGTGAATGTTTCAATGACCAGCTTAACTAGTGTTGATAGATTTTTCAGTATCTAGTAATCTGGTTGGAACCTTAGCAAATAAAAGCCAAGAATCAGCTAGGTATGCGTAGAACACAACCCTTCTCACCCTTAGAAGTAGTCCCTCCAGATCTGGTGGAGGCACACAGATGAATCATTATAGAGACACTTGTACTTCGGCTATCTTTGCTGTACTGGTTCTGTGAATAAAAGACAGGTCTCCAGGGCTGTCAGACTGGTACTTGTCATGACCACCAGATCACTTAGAAACAAGCAAACAAATAAAAGATAATTAGTTTAAAAAAATAATTCTTCATAAGAGATCTGACTATTTAGGAATTTTGACTGCAGTTATTAAACTACAGAAGATCTAATTTAGCTACGAGAGCAAGAATATCCTGATCTAGCCAAATATTCATCCACAGTAGATTTGATTATCCATTGTGTTGCACGCCACAGAGCCAACTGTACCTGTGTAAAATTACTTTTAAACCTTACCATCAGCAACAGGCACCCTTCTATATGTCTGAAGAAATTCTCCTCTTGTGCACAAAAGGTTTAAGTTGCAGTTTCACAAACTGGCTCTGTGAGTTCAGGTGTAAGCTCTCTAAGTGACATGATTGATCCAAAAAGGATTATTGTTAGCAAAAATTACACTGCACCAGCTAGTGCCTAAATAAAGTTGGTATAAGTGGTCTGCTAAACTACAACAGCCAGGAGGCTAAACCTAAATGCCAAGCTGTCCACTGGCACTCAGCTTAGTAACTGAATCTAATAATGCCATGCTTCATGACTGTCCTTCTGCTGATGTCCTATAGCGAAACACGTCTCCTTTATGCTGCCTTCTTTTTGATGCCTTTTAAAGTTAGACCATGGAAATTGCAATCTGTTTGCCTTTGTGTAACCTCACAGAACATATCTGCATGGGAATATACTTGTGCTAGGGTGACCAGATGTCCCAATTTTACAGGGACCGTCCAGATTTTTGGGTCTTTTTCTTATATAAGCTCCCATTATCCCCCACCCCCATCTCTATTTTTTCACATTTGCTGTCTGTTCACCTTAACTTGTGCAAACAGGAGATATAGGAGAAAAAACAGCAGAGCACCTGAAAAGCTTATAGGTTTGTAAAGTGGAGACACTGTATGAAGCCAGTGGTTGTGAGGTGAGCACCAGGGTCACTTTGTAGGCAATTATGTGGGAATTCCACTGGTGTGGGCTTTGGGAATTTTACAGTGACTATGGCACAGAAGTCAGAAGTTTTTTTCAGAGAGGCATTTTCTTTTATAGATTTGACCCTGATAGTGTATTGAACTTTGCTCAATCAGCTTTCTGCCCCAGGAAGTGCACTAAAATCAATGGTCCTCCATTTGGATATAGGACCTAACTGCAGAATTGAGGCCTTGCTAAGCATTTGTCTTAAGCACGCCTTTTTGACTATTTTCACATATAGCCAACTGGGAGCTTTTTTACCCTTGTTGTACTCTTCAAATTCCCCAAGCACTATTGACAGGATAATCATTTCAGGGATAATTATGCATCTGTGTGTCACCACTGGGGCAGACAAGGGAACAGACTAATGTGAGTGCGGCTACAAGGAATCTTTGATTCTTATTACTACCCATAGGAGCTCCTCTCTGTATTTGTGCACTGCTGGTGTAAAAACTACTGAAGAATCAGTGACACCAGAATTAACTCTGGAATTGCAGATGCAGTGCTCACTTTCCACATATAACTCCTAATAAATCCCATTAAGTCTGGGTACTGGAATGTTTGCCATTGACCATCTATATCTAGGTAAAATAATGAGATAAGGGTATAGATGAAAGCTTAACTAGACCTTTCTGTTCTTTTACTTAGTAAAGTTTAAATTTAAAGATCTAAATTTCCAAACATAGGCAGCTATGATGCAGATTCAAAAATATGCAGAATTGCACATGCAAATGAGTGTCAGAATGCTTTGTATGCACGTCTATTGGGGACATAACCCAGCCACATCACCGATTAAAAATGACCCTAAATGTTGCTTTACGATATATATTGTGGTTCCTTTCATTACTCCAACTTCTTGTTTGTAAAACTTACAAACAAGCAAGCATCATCAGCTCAAAATGTTATATCTCCCCAATCAAGGGCCTGTGGGATTTTGTAGTTTTTGTATAAAATAAATACTTTTTGAGGTCTTCAGGGCCTGTGGTATAAATTCTTCCAGTTTGTACAAGTTTGCCATTATTTTCAGTTGATGGCAAAGTTATGTTTAGGAAAATGCATGACAGCTGACATAAATATAGTGGGTATTTCCATGGTCTATTGTGTAAATACATAAAGTATTTTGATAATTTCAGAACTACATATTATTCAACACATATCCAAAGAAGTCATTACACTCTGACATGCAAATAGATATATGTCTGCTTATTTAGAACTGAACTCTTTAGACACCTATGGACAGTACAATCTTACAATCCTTAAATGGATCTTAGACATGCCACCTCCCCCAAATATAACAATCCATGATTTGGAAGGGCTTTTTCATGATAAAGGATTTCTTATTCTCTCCAACCCATTTATATATCAAAAAATAGTGATATATAAATGGGTTGGAGAGAATAAGAAATCTTTGTCAGTCCCCCATAGTGAACCTAAACATTTTTCAGGATTGGATCAGTTGTGTAACTCAGGTCCCTTATCAGTTCTTTAACTGCTTTAAACTAAACAGCAATTGGCCCAAACCCATTGTATGCCAGCGAGAACCTAACTAAAGAAGAGGCTCAAGACCCACAATTCCCTACAAGAAGAGATGCTCCAAGGAATAGGAAAGGAGAAGAATATGCCAAGCAGTCTCCCTTTGCCAAGGGATTGTCTCTGTATGGCCATCATTTTATTCAATACAAGGTTTGAACAAGGAATCTCCATGCCTGCAACATGAGCTTCTAAAATCTGAGCTAAACAATATAAAAATGGAGGTTCAGCTGAGAGATGAAGTTCTGTGAGTCTCTGATGATCAGAAAGATTTCTGTGGCCAGGGGGAAATTGAAACTCATTGTTCACTATGTATTACACATTCCCCTCCAGTGACTGGTTCACAAAGAATTTGGGTCTGCTACAGCTGTAAACACATTTTAACAAAATGTAAAAGAAGTAGTTGAAGTTGAAAAAAATTAAAAACATAAGTAACTCAATAGTAGTAATTCAAGCCTCCAGCCTCTCAACTTTCACACATTCCTGGTCATCTCAGAATTTTTCTCAGCTGGATTGAGAAACAGCTTTAGGGAGGACAGGGATGCGTTTTTGTTGTTCTTGTTTGTTTGTTTTGTTTTTTGCAGCCAGTGACAGTGTTTTATTGACACAACATCAATTAAGTTACAACTCATCATATAACAGCCTGTCAGTGTTGGATGCATAGCAGTTGTCTGCTCTGCCATCATTAAACTGTTCTGGGGAAAACATATAAATGGTGACTAAAAGTTACCTGTAGTAGTAGCCCACATATGGATACATCCTTATGTCTCCCTCTTCTTTGCATTTGACTCAAATGTAAAAATCGACCACGCTCTCAGTGGTTAGTCAGAATTTTCACAAATGAGAAACTATGATACTCTTATTTTTTGCAAAGCCAATTCCAAAATCTATACTACAAATAAGAGAACTTTCTTATACAATGCTATACAATTAATACACATACCATTAATGATAAATCATTCTGATTTTTATAGACTGCTCGTGTGTGTGTGTGTACACAGCCAGTGATTGTCATTAAAAAAGTCAGCATTTACCAGTGGTCAGCACTTAGTACAATCAGGGATACTACATTTATTTCTTACACTTTCCAAAGTCCACTGAGATAAGTTAACAGACTTCCATGGACTTTAACATGCTTTGGATCAGGCCCTTAGAATAGTAAATATTGATTATTCAATTGCAACGATAGACATGGATAGGAAAATTCTCATACAATTGGAATGTTCCACCAACTTAGAGGAAAATTAAGAATATCAGAAGTACAATCTGAAATAAATGTGGATTTGAGAAAGCTTAGCAAAATAAGACAGCTTCAGAAATCTGCTGAATTCGGCATATAGCTAATTTTGAATGTCATCAAGGAGATACATATTCTTCATCATATTTGTCATCTTCAAGTTAGTCTGATAAACATTAGTTTTGAATGTTATCTTAAAGATATCATATCTCACCGACCTCGAGAGATCGTAACTGATATTTGCATTAGAAAAATCAAGGGCCTGATTCTCTTCTCATTTATAGCATATGGTTCTAATCTTGCAGTAGTTTACACGCCTGCTTAAATTAACCAGGTCAACAGTCTCATTGAGTTCAACAGGATTATGTGTTTAAAGTTAAGTTTTTGCAATATTTAGGCCTAAATTAGGAATAACTACCAAAGTCAGTAGAATTACACTGGTACAAAGGTGGCACAAGTAACAATCAAGCCCTAGGTATTTCAGGCTTCATGCACTTGTTGCATAGTCTGACATATACTTAAATGCAGATTTTAAAATTTTGTAAAAGTTAAGCATTTAATAGCAAAAGTAATTGGCATGGTTAAAAAACGTTTTTTTCATTGATAAATTTGGAGGTGAGCAAATGCAATAGCCTTAGTTTAGAAAAGTCTCAAGATTAAATAAGCAGTGAAATGCCCTTTAAAATCACAGTATGAGACTTGCGATCCCTACAAGTTGCTTCAGAAATGTATTGGTTTCACAGTAAAACAGCCTCCTGTGCAGCCAAAATACTATAACCCTCCTGTGCATTAGAAGAGTTTCAGAATGCCCTTTTTAAAAAAAAAATTATGAACATCACTAAAACGTATTACACATAACTAAAATTCCTATCAAAGATTTTAGGCAGCTTTCTAAAAATAGACAAGAACAGATTTTAGATCTTAACTGTTATTTTCATTTTATAAAAACATTATGTTTCTTTAACGACTGACTGGTTTCCTACAATTATTATACATGTAAGTGTGATTAGGTATTAGAGCTGAACTGAGTAGGATAATTATATTTTTGCATCATTTTAATACTTTATTGAATTAGCACATTCACACGAACTGTCATATGGATTAGATTTGATTTTTTTGAAACCCAGATTACCTAAGCATATTGAAATATTAAATGGTATTAAGAAGTCCAGATGATGTAAGCAATGGATTAGAAACAACAGAAGAATACAGGTTTAAATATCCAACTTGACGTTGTCAATTTGAAAGTATATCGAATTCTGTAAAATTCTGGTTAAGTCATTATAAAATCCACTCATGCTACAGATCAAAGACCCAATTCTTCAGATGTGCACTAAAGATGTAGTATTTATTATTGTGAAGTGTCCCATAGAAGACTATGGTAAGTATAACAAAGAGTATGGCCTGATTCAGCAAAGTACTTAAGTGAGTGGGTAATTAAGCATCCAAGTAGTCTAACTGAAGTCACTGGGACTTAAGTTTATGCTTAAGTACTTTGCTAGATTGAGGCTTTAGCTGGTCAGTATCCATGATTCTCCAACCTGAAGCACGTGTCTTATTTTGAAGACAATGGGGCTACTCATGGTAGTAAACACTAGATGCAGCAGTAAATGTTTGAAGGATTCAGCCTATAGGTAGTCAATTTTGCTCTAATAATTGAAATGGGTTATTAGAATAAATATCAAAATGTAGGATACGAAATGTAGATTATATTAAATTTAGTTGTAGTAGATAATGACAGAGAACACAAATTTTGTGAACTTTTTAATTATTCCATTTTATTTTCAACGACTGAATCTACACTGTATGGCAAGCAATCAGGATTTTTTTCTTTAATAATTAACAAAAAATTATGACAGATTTAGTTACTTGTTTGTATTATACATACATTCAGAGGCTTGAAATACATTTCCAACAAATTTGTCACTTACATGGCTATTTGTTGAACTATGCTAACTCCATTACTCTACTACGGGAAAGTGATTTTAAAAATTACTTTTTAAATGTACTGAACTGAAAATATTTGTAATAAAATTGATCATAAAATAGGTTTTCATGTCCACCACAACATATTTACTTTAGTTGAGCTATGAACAGCAATATTCTAAAAATGTAGAAGAGACAAAGACAACAAACAGCCGGAGCAACAGATGGCATTTTCAGAATGCACTAGTATATCATTATTTTCAACCCCATGGAGTTTTTATAAAAACATCAATAGACCCTGGGAATTGGAGACTTACAATTTAGTTTATTTTTTTAAATTCAGAACAGACTTGTTCAGTAAACAGACAGACATTTAAAGATGTGCAAGATACTTATTGGTATGAGAGAGCAAAATAATCACAGAAGCTAAGCTGTAGTCAACACTTAAGCCAAAATTTTCATAAGTGAATGACTAAAAGTTGGGCATTCAAATACATATTAAAGTATTTAAATAAGTTGTCCATCCTTAATGAAAGCTGCATGTGTTACGTATCTTTGAAATCTGATCACTTATTTAGATGCCTAAGCCATGAAACTTTTGACTTTAGGACTCAATCCACTTCCTACTGACATCAATGAGCCAGAGTCTCAAATGGTGTAAATTGGAGTAGCAATTTATACTAGCCGAAGATCTGGGCCAGTGACTTCTGCCACTGCCTTCACTGGAATTAGGATCAGGCCCTTAAAGATGGTCATTAGAAACTTAGAAAATAATGCAAAATATCTCATAAAAGTAAAAATAAAACAAAAGTCTAACGAAGTCTTAGAATGGTGCTATAAATCATCTTAGCTCTACTGTAATGAACTGAGCTCAAATGATTTACATCAGCTAAGGATCTAGCCCTCCAGTTGTAAATCAGCAGACCAACTACTTAGAGGGCCACTTTTAAAGGTCTATTCTCCCACTTATCTAGTATGGAATTGCATGTGTAACTAGAATAAATCCCTTAAAATATTGTTTGCAATTCTGAAGGACATTTTTGAGAGAGCTTAACAAATCAACCTGTCCATAACTCCAAACAATGGATTTATTTGTCCAGATAGGTATCCCTTCACACAACTTGTCAACCCTTGATGAGATTAAAAAGTTGCAAAAGAGCAGCTCCGGTTTGGGAATATTAATTGTGAAGATAGAGTAGTTAGACTTGACCTCTAGAACATGCAAAGAGGTTACTAAGTCAGCATTTGTGTGATTGTGTGAAAGTTTAGCAGATCCAAAATGAAAGTGAACAGTTTGTAGCAAATTTTTTATTAGGTCCTAATCCAAATATCATTAAAGTCAATTAAAAGACTTCTGCTGGACTTCTGTATGTTACAATGGGTTCTAAATTCAGACCCTATCCTTCAAACAATAATTACTGGCGAAAATGCCATCAAAATCACTGATGGTGGCAAGTGAATGCAGAATCAGCCTACAGCTATCTATTACTTAAAAAACAAAAAGATCATGAATTAAAATTGAAGAGAGGGCAGCAGAAAGTATCTTTGGATTTATTTAAAATAAATATTATTATATACATAATGAATGGTAATATATGGAACAGATGACCAAACAAAGGATGTCTGCTTTAGTTATCACTTTTATATAAAATTGTTGACATTAAAATGAGTTATATTAAAGTCAGACCTGTTGTTTAAAAAAGACGGGCTTTAACTGTTAAAGTTGGATTGATATTCTGGAGCCATCTCGAGAGGGAGAAAAAAAGGCTAATATTTTTCTGTTTTCTATTTGCGTTTTAATATGAGCTTTCTTAACCCAGCTTCTCCTCTCCTTGAATGAAATCAAACTCTTGTGATCATTAATGATCTGGATGATGGGATGAACTGCACCCTCAGCAAGTCCGCGGATGACATTAAGCTGGAGGAGAGGTAGATACCCTGGAGGGTAGGGATAGGGTCCAGAGTGACCTAGACAAATTAGAGGATTGGGCCAAAAGAAATGTGAGGAGGTTCAGCAAAGACAAGTGCAAAGTGCTGCACTTAGAATGGAAAAATCCCATGCACTGCTACAGGCTGGGGACCGACTGGCTAAGCAGCAGTTCTTCAGAAAAGGACCTGGGGATTACAGTGGATGAGACGCTGCATATGAATTAACAGGGTGCCCTTGTTGCCAAGAAAGCTAAAGGTATATTGGCATGCATTAGTAGTAGCATTGCCAGCAGATCGAGGGAAGTGATTATTCCCCTCTATTTGGCACTGGGGAGGCCACATCTGAAGTATCGAGTCCAGTTTTGGTCCTCCCACTATAGAAAGGATGTGGACAAATTTGAGATAGTCCAGCAGAGGGCAACAAAAATGATTGGGGGCTGGGGCACATGACTTATGAGGGGAGGCGGAGGGAACTGGGCTTATTTTGTCTGCAGAAGAGAAGAGTGAGGGGGGATTTGATGGCAGCCTTCAACTACCTGAACGGGGGGTCCAAAGAGGATGGAGCTAGGCTGTTCTCAGTGGTAGCAGATGACAGAACAAGGAGCAATGATCTTGAGTTGCAGTGGGGGAGGTTTAGGTTGAATATTAGGAAAAAAACTGTTTCACTGGGAGGGTGGTGAAGTACTGGAATGGGTTACTTAGGGAGGTTGTGGAATCTCCATCCTTAGAGGTTTTTAAGGCCCGATTTGACAAAGCCCCGTCTGGATGATTTAGTTGGAGATGGTCCTGCTTTGTGCAGGGGTTTGGACTAGCTGGCCTCCTGAAGTCTCTTCCAACCCTAATCTTCTATGATTCCATCATGCATTCGATGAAGTGGGTATTCTCCCACGAAAGCTCATGCTCCAATACGTTTGTTAGTCTATAAGGTGCCACAGAATTCTTTGCTGCTTTTACAGATCCAGACTAACTCGGCTACCCCTCTCATATTATGATTAGGAGATTAGTCTATTTTAGTAATATAATTGTGATTTAACATTAGGACTTCATTCATGGATTAAAAAGAGGAAAAATGTGAGTAAAATATTAAGCCCTTGTTTTAAAGAAATAATTTGGGTAATGAGTAAATATAGGAAGACAAATTAAAGAATATATTTTAAGATGCATCTGAAATGTTTTCCATGTATGAAAGTGTTACATTTCTGTGTTTCGTAGAGCTGACTTTTCTCAAGTGGAATAGTCTACGAATCAAGTTCATTAGGACAAAAGTTTTGGTTCTTTCAAAACATAAATGTGTTTTACAACAAGAAATTTTGGTGGCCCAAAACAAACATTTTTTCCTCAATTAATTACATTCAAATGTATGGTTTTCTTCATTTTTAAGTTTGTCTCTTCAGACAGCTCTTGTGCCCCACAAACAGAAAAGAACAATCAATTAATTCTCCTCTTCCACTTCAAAATGAACTACTGTTTAAGTACTTTGAACAGGTTTATAACATAATAGAAAGTAGAATAAATATCAAAAAGAGATTCTACATAGTCCCAAAACAAATGCTTCAGATGGCAGGATGTATGGTGTAGAAGGATAAACTCTAACAAAGAGTCCAGAGACTCCCTCCCCAACTTTTTTCAATTTACTTGCTATATTTAGATTTTAGGATTTTAGAGGCTATGCTCCAAAGAATGACCCCTCTGACCCTTTAAGTGGTGGGGGAGAGGTAATTCAGAAGGATGGCAAGATGAAGGGAACTGTGCTTTATGACGTTGCAGGGGAGGAAGTGAAAGCTGCTGCAAAAGGATCAGTGTGGTCGCTGACTCACACCCCCTGGAAATGAGGGCAGGGGCAGCCCTGTGCCTTAACCCTCCCTTTGCATGGAGTAGGCTGAGGCCGCCCAGTTAGCAGCCACCAGATAAAATTGTGGTACGCCTTGGGGAAAACGATTTGGGAATGCTTAAAGGGGTGGAACTAATGCTCAGAGCAAGAAGGGACTTGAGGCTGATCCTTGAAATTTCCCCAGGAGATAACAGTGTATGGTCAGACATGCTTCCACACAGGATCTGGCAAGGAGTCATGAGCCTCCTGCCCCCTCCCCCAGGTGGACAAGGCAAGGAGGTATGTGAACAGGGAGGTGGCCAAAATTCCTTGGGACCCTAGGAAGGGCAGTAATTTCACATCCTGGCATAGTATATGGGGCACCAGAATTGTTTTGGGAGAATGAGGTTCACCTTTCAGACTTAGATGCTGTCATGTTTTTAACTGATATAAAAGGCAGCATTAGGAGATGTCTGGTAACCTGACTGGATTTGAGGAGGAGGCAGCCAAGCTAATGGCTGGCACCTTGCTGTGGCAGATTTCCAGCACCAGTACTCTATTGGAAAGGAATACCATGACCGGATAAATGGCTTGGAAAAGGACTTAAAAAGAGGTGTTCAGTAAAGGAGCGAACAGAGGGCGATTAGGGACTCCTATGACTGGTAAAGCAGGGAACCAACCCCCACTATTATAGTCCACCTGAACCTTCCAACGAGGTCCCAGCAATGGATGTGCTGGAGGGACCTGGATGGAAAAATATGGGGAGCTGGTAAAAACACCCTGATAATTATGGAATAAACATGGGGTTACCTGCACTGTACACTTTTATCTGCCAGGTAGTCCCAGACATCTAATAATAAAGTTATAGCCTGATTAAACCCATGTCAAATGTCTTCTGTCCTTCTTTCAGTATAGCCAGACAATGAGTTTGAGTCCCTCTTCCACCAAACTTCTACCTTCAATGTATGTCAATGGCAAGTAGCACAGATTAAAACTAAATGAGGCTAAGATTCATCAAAACTAGATTGTTCCAAATATATTACTCAGGCACTCACAGGAGTATGAATATACAAAGATGCCTATGCATATATGTCATATACACATACTCATAAACATTACTATAGGTTTTATGTTAACATATTTGCATGTAAAAATCATCCTATTGGGTCTCTGTTGGTTATGTTCTCCATTTCACTATCCCTTCCTTCACATCCCCCACCTCACCTTTCCCTGTACATATTTTCTCAGGGCTTCTTTTTCTATTTCATTTTTTATAATAGTTTCTGGTTTGATTAAATCCATTCTTCTTTCACTCCAACTTATCTTAGTTCCTTCTTACCATCCCCTTTCTCCATGTTCTGACTTTCCCTGCATCCCTTCTCAGTGTTTACTCCATCACACCCTCTTTCTTTCTTTCTTTCTTTCTTTCTTTCTCTTCCACTTCCACATCATCCTCTCCTAAAATCTCAGTATGAGTGTCACAGTTCAAGGCAATTGCACCAGCATCTCCCAGCTCCTCAACCATCGCCCTCTTAGGCAGAGAGACTCTTTCTAATAACCAAGGTTTTTCCAGGCTATACAGCTCCTTGCCTACACTGTGAGTTCCCCAGAAAGTCAGACAGCTAAACAGGCATGTCAAGGGCTATAAACAGCATAATTGCCCACAGTTAGAAGTTACCACGCAGCTCTATCTAAGCAAGCACATTTATTCTTAAGGTGAAAGCTTTACAGAGAAAACATATTAAAAAAAATAAAAGAACACATGCTAATAAGCTTAACAGAGATCACCCTAACTCCAACAAAGACACTGGCAGTTGATCAATACTTCAAGCCTCACCAAGAGGTTTTCTGTGATTACAAGTTTACAATAGCTATTCACTCAGAACAAGCACACCCATAAGTCTGAGAGTCCTTCCTTTATACAGTTTGGTCTTTGATATTGAGACTCTGGGAACAAGTAATCAGCAGACAAAAGTTCTCTCCTCAGGACAAAGCTTCTTAAGTCTGAGTTCTTGCATAACCAGAGTGGGTACACTAATATACACTTCCCCCTAGAGATTTCCTGGGAAACCCATCTATGTTTATTTGTCCCATAAGTTCATTCTTATCTGGCACAATTATTTCAAATAGTCCTCTGAAGAGCATAACACTTCCCAGGGTTTATGCTAGTCATGTCTTCCCTTATAGAAGTTGCATACAATTCCACAATAACGCATAAACTTTGCATTTTTAATACAATTGACTCCATAGTTACTTAAACTTAATTCAGTACAATTTTAAAATTATATTGCGTAAACTGCCATATCTGTCAAAATGAGTTACTGATATCCTGGGGGCTGGGGAAAGGTTATACCTCAGAGGTGTGACAGTGGAAGCAACTGATTTTCTTCTCTTCCCCATTTGTGGGCACAGAAGGAACTTCTTCTTCCTCCATCTCACTGAGGAAAGTGGGGCCTATACTTTCCCCCTTTCCCCACCAAAAGTCTCAAAGGGGTGTGTCTCTGCCTCTTCTCCACATCAGAGGAGACTTGGGAGGGTGAGGTTTTCCTCCCCTACTATCTGAGGGTAGAGTAACTCTTAGCCTCATCTCTCCTCCCCATCTAACCCTCACAGGAAGCCCTGGAGGGACCCTCTGCTTCTGCTCCCTAACCAGAAGCAGAGAGAAGCTCTGAGGCTCTGCCTTGCCTTTCTGTCCCACCAGAAGAGCAGAGAAAGCCCTGGGGAGATTTTCTGCTTGTGCTCCACACAAAGTGGACATCCACAGGGTAGTCTCTCTGCCTTTCCCTTTCACCCAAGCGAGCAGCGGGGGACAGTCACTAGTGATCTCAGCTCTCTCGGCAGCCTTCTCACTCTGCCATGCAGTCCATCAGAGTACAGAAGGAAACAGATGAAACTGCAAGGGGTGAGGTAGAGCAGCAGGCAGGCAGGAAGACATTCTGCTCAGCAGTGACCCCTATTGGCCAGTAGAACATATTACTCCAAAATAAAAACAGCTTCCAGCAGCTGTTCTGAGGCCCTTCCACTCTGTTCAGCAGGTGGATTAAAATAAGTAAGTAATTTCCATCCCACTCAATCAGATTGTTTATTTCAATATCACAAAACTGGATAAAAAGCCATTCCCACTCATTCTGTTGTGTGTGTGCCTCCCTTTCCTGCTTTTTGGGAGATGTCTTTGATAACTTTAGCAAATATAGTCTCCTGTTTCCTTGAAGAATATTATAATCAATCCCTTTAGAGCATAGGCAAAGTAATATATGCCAACTTTTTCACAGAAATGATTCAACGCTATATAAACACTTGCTGTAGTGTTCTCCCCAACTCACAAGGAACTGTCACTTTGACAATCTGCTTTTGGTAGGGTTGCCAGTTTTGGTTGGATGTATTCCTAGAAGTTTCATTACATGACAAAATCTTTAATTCAAGATTAATCTTTAATTCTTGGAAACTCCAGGACAATCCTGGAGGGTTGGCAACCATAGCTTTTGAGTTGGAGGTGTAAATTACAATGAACTGAATGACTTAGAGCAAAACAGAAAGGCATATGCTTCAGCTCTGCTTATACTAGCCGTATCCTTTATATTTTAAAAATGGATTGTGTCCATCCCATCACATTTAAGGAGGGTAGGCAGGAATGGGAGGGGTGGACATCAGACTACAATAGAAGACAGTGTATTCTTATGAAAATTCCCAAGGCCATACTATAGAATTTGCCTTGAAACAAACATTTACATTAAACATTAAAACATGTTAATGAAGTCTGTTTATATTCAAAGTGATTGATTCTCTGTAAAATCATTTAATATTTGATTTGCAAACAGAAACTGAATAAAATGTACAGTATTGTTCAGAGCATGAGGCAGAGCTATTGCAGCTTTTCCTTATTATTTATAGTGCTCTAATTCCTTAATAATATAAATGAACTTTAAAAATCCTTCTTATATACACAAACAAGATTAGATCACAGCTAAATATTATTTTAATCTGAAATTACTCAGAGAAAATATTATTCTGGGTATCTATACTTTATGTCATTTGTTTCATATGTTAAAGAATTTATTATGAAGAATATAGAATCTGAAATCAAGAATTTAATTTTCCTTTTAAAAAAACTAGGAACATTTTTACTGTATAATTATTTTACAGTTATATTCCAAGTTGAGTATGATAAAAGGGATAGTTTAGGTTTAAAGTTTTACATTAAATTCATTAATAGCAATTCATTTAACAAATAGCATATTTGTTACTTAGTTCTCTTGTATGTGAGTATCTTGCCAAATATCTGTGTAACTTTACATTTACTTTCAGAATGAAAACAACTAAATGTTTGAAACCTTATGCAATTAACTTCATTTGAAATTACTAGATTTAACACATATGCTTTCTTTCCAACATTATTTTAGTTACTAATTACTTGAATTTAAGATAAACAGAATTGTTTATTTCATAAGTTATTTTATTACATAAGCATTAAAAAGGAGGTTGTCGGATAGTCAAGAGAAGAGACTATAGTACAACCGTGGTTGTATAAATTATAGGTATTACTCTGTAAACACACAGTTCAAAAGTTGTAGCAGACTTTTTATCAATTAATCTTGCCTGACACATCTTTCCTCCCATAGCTCAATAGTCAGTTTAATATAGGCAATATATAAGTACCAGATTTTCAATTTGTCAAACATTTCTATACTGGATTTTTGATTTTGCAGCCATAGCCACTAAATATGTGTATTGTCTGCAATCACAATAATTCTACCATTATCTGTTTAATTTTAAGGAACAGGATACTCCCCTAATAAAGAAGACAGTAAAGTATATACCACTGAAATAACTCTTGCATCAATTTTCCAGCATTAGAAACCCTTCAGTTTGGGACAAACCAAAGACAGTTTCAGATACTCTTGTAGTAGTTACTATTTTTATGACTTGGCTCAAAAGCTTGTCTTAATCTCTTTATTGGGAGAAGCTGCAAGCTTGCCAACTTTAGCAAATGTTAATACAGGTCATGTGTTCCAGGGAAGTATAGAGTGAACAAGTGCTGTTCCATTTTAACAAAAGGAAATTTAGAATAAGGTGATGGAAGAGAGTAATAAACAATATTGTTAAAGTCCTACTTTCCAGTTCTTGGTATCCTGCAGACATCTGCTTATACTTTGGTTCATTTTCCTTGAGCTGTTACATGAAGTAACTCACTCAACTGTAGTGTTCCTGCACTACCCATATTGTCATGGGCATTGTGGCACTTGTAAGCAGGGACTTCATCCTTCCAATCTCCACACACACTATAAGGCTTCATATTCACTCAGTCCAGAAACCAAAACACTGGGAGTACAAACATGTCAACAAAACTACTGGAACCCGAATAGATGCCGAACCAATACATGAAGTACTGCACATTTTATATAAATATAATCTTAATACACAGGCTATGAACTAAGACTCCTAAGCAGTTTCTGTTAAAACCCTTTAAGCCTGTCTGTACTACCAATGAGATTGATTCTGAAGTCATTCCTGAACAACTGACTCTCCCTGCTCAGGAAGTTCAGGCCTCAAACAAGTATTTCTTCCCGTCTCTTCCCTTACTTTCTAAAAACCAAAGACTTTCTAACTGGCACAGACATCTGGGATAGATGAAATCACCTATCATACTCGATTCCAGACTGGAGATCCACACCACTTTACTGAGCTGTGTGTGTTGGGAGCGTCACCAGGTAAGTTTCCAGCTTGTAAAAGACTCTGCAATCCTAGGTTAAAGGATTGAAAGTGACACCTCACCCCCCATGCAGCCTGCATGCTCCTTTCAGATTGGGTATCAGGGATCCCTATTCACAGACCCCCAAATCGGAGAAAGCCGAAAGAACATGCAGGGAACTCTTTTGGGTGGCTAAAGTCCTGTCCACCGGGAGTCCGAGTGAATATGTAAAAGTAGTGGGAACTCCTAACCCAAGAAGGGAGTCTCAGTGGTCTAGAAACAGCCATTCAACCACCCGTGCCACTGGAGATGGGACCAGGTCCCCATTACCCCACAAGCGCCAGCCACACACTACCTAGAACTGTCCAGCACTACCGCGTGCTGCAGCAATGGCAGCACAGCCCCAGCAACCCGCACGTCGAGCCGCTGCTGGGAAGCTGGGGAGGGGAGGGAGAAAAGGAGACATTACCAGAGTTTTGTTCCCGTTCTTGCTGAGGGGCCCTCGGAAAACTCCCTTGATGTTGCGAAAGTGCCCATTGCTGAGGTGCGTGGAGCTGATGACAATGTAGTAACACTCCATGGGGCAGCCGCCGCCTCCGCCGCAGCCGCGTCCATGCACCCCTGTGCCGGCAGCTCAGGCAGACCCAGGGCGGGCGGAGTGACGGTCCTGTGCAGAGGGGCCCGGAGGAAGCAGAGCCCCACCGGCATGTACACCACCTCCGGCTAATCTCGGCAATTAACCCAGCCGCCCAACTCCTCCGCCTGGCAGAGCTCGGTCCCCCTCCCCTCGCGGCTGGGGAGACACACACAGGAATTGCAGGCTCCCGGGGGCACGGTCCAGAGTCTCCCGCGGTCTCAGGGCAGCGCTGGCTGGAGGAGGAGGCGGCGCAGCGGCGGCAGCATCTCAGTGGCTTTGCTGAAGGAGTCTGAGCTGCTGCCTCTCACAGGCATAGTGTTGTTATACCGCGCAGCGTTGCCGGTCCATTGCACTGAGCCAATGGCAGGGAGCCACTAGGCTGATCCCGGGAGCTGTCACAGGAGTACAGCTGTCACACGCCGCCTTCCCGCCACCCCCAGCCCCCTCCCCTCCCCCCGGCCGCGGGCTATTGTCTCGGCCCCACTTCTCCAGCCGCAGCGGGAGGCGGGCAGGGGACCCAGGCGGGCGCAGCGCAGGTAAAGGAGAAGGAGCGAAGAAAACCAGGCGCGGGGGACAGGAAAGTGGAAGCAGAAGAGGCGGCTCCCGCCCCTGGCTGCCTGGGAACCCTTCGCATCAATTGCAGCAAATCCCTGGCCCAGGAGCAGCCCAGCCTGAGACAGCGGCTTCCCCCCGCCCCCGGGAGTGTTCCCGGCCCCGCTACTCCCCGCCGGGCACGGGCAGGGCTCTGACCTGGGGGGGGGGGGGGCGCTTTCTAGTCCAGCCCCTGGTTAGTCCGGGATTTGTGGACGGGGCAGCCAGCCAGAGCAGGGCTCAGGTGCCCCACCCTCCTGCCCCCCGTCACGCTAGGAGCGGGCTGGCACTGGGCTCTGCTGCCTCTGTCGAGCCCCGCCACTGGCAGCTGCAGGTGACAAGGGAGCTCGCCGCCGCTGCCCCGTCCTCTTCCCTGACCTGCCGCCCCCCCCCCCCAGCCACCCCCTGGCCTCGTGCAGCTCTAGCACCGGGGCCTAGGGGCAGGGCTCCCCCAACCCAGCGAGCCCCGAAGAAGGGCTGGCCCTTGCTCAGGCCGCGACCGCTTGGCCTGGGCAGGCGATTAGGGCACAACGCCCGGCACCTCTCGGGCTGGGCTGGGCTCGGCTCGGGGCGGGGGCGCTCCGCGTGCGTGCCGCTCTTCTCCCCTCTGGCTCCTCGGGAGTATATACGGGACTCATTAGCGGGCACTTACAGGGATCAATAGCAGCCAGCGGGCAGCCTGGGGACCGGTCCTTCAGTGGCTGTACCGAGAGCTTTCTCTCCCTCTCTCTCAGGGCAGCCTTAATTGGTTAATAAGGATTTCAGAAGGATGTCTGGGCCTGGGCATAGGGCAAATGTCCCTCTGGGTTCTCCTCTGTCCCGGCCCGCCCCCAGTGGGGTAGAATTGAGGAAAATCCCTGTACACTTCAAGTCACTCACGGCATCACTGAAGTTGGACAAAAGGAAACCTACTACTCCCATGCCAATCACTTCCTAAATACACAATAGGTACCAGACATCTCGCTCCACAAAACTGAGACCATTCTAAGTACTAGCAAAGTGTTACCTTTTAGCCGGCTACAAACGGATCCAAGCTTCCTAGACCGATCAGACGCCCCCTTGTTAAGGGGAAATTGAATAAGGGAAGGGTCGTAAAAACACGTTGGGCGAGGAAAACAATCTTGCTCCCTTGAAAAGAACACTCAGTACAGCGCAGGTAAGGGGAAAACTTGTCATAGATCGGAGTTCTGCTTTTTTTTTGGATGGGGGTATTGCTCGTATATTACTGCTGATAACGGACAGGAGTCTTTCAATACACTCAGCTGATATATTTCTAGTTATCCGCTTGGGGGAGTCTGGGAATCTTTAAAATAAAGACTATGTTTACAAAACTTCCACCTCACCGGCTGTTTAGTTAGGGTTGGACATGGGTGATGCAGTGTGTGGGGTTTTTTAAAAAAATCTAGTAAAACCACATCACTTTGTTGATTACAGTTTCCTTGAAAACTTCAAATTAAATTGCAACACTCTTCTAGCACTTCACAGTGTTGTTTTTATTTTTCTAACTGCAGATATTGTATCCCACTGAGCTGTGAACGTCTAATTACGTGGTTTTCTCTGACTTTGAGGCACTGTGGTCTAGTTGCTAAGGAATGAGGATGGAAATGAAGACACCTTTCTATTCCTAGTTTGTGGCAGACCTGTATCATCACCACAAAGTCACTTTCTTCAACTTTAAAATGTGTATGATACTTACCTTCTGCTTATAAAGTAGTTGGAAAAATCTATGGGAGAAAAACATTAATTAAGAGACACTATATATTATTATCTTCCCCAAATCTAGCCAATATTTAAAACCTACCAACAGTTCTTACCATTTATTAACTAATACTTCTTTCCTTGTTACAGCAATAAAACAGATCTTGCATGGAAACAATTCAAGGCTGTCACAAAACCAAACCTTGTTTTTCCTGTGGATTCAGCCACCTGCAGCTTTATTATACATAATATTAAGATGTTCTTAGGGGCCCCCTACCCCTTCCAGTCCACTTTACATTCACTGTTTAGTGCTAGGAGTCAGGTTTTGTGGCATAAGGTTGATTCCATTGCTGAAAATGGGAACTGTAGCAAAAAGAATTAACTCAGAACTATAATGTAACATCACAAAATGCCTCCCAGCCAGCATTTGCTCCTGGCAGCAAAATATGATGATCCTATCCGTTTGTGATGGAAAATAAGGAAGCTGCTTCTAGGAAATTCTGATGGGTGTCACTTTCCTGTCAGAATTTCCTATCTTTACCATTTATATCCTTGATACAGGAGGCAACAATTTATGATAGGAGCCTTCCTCCTATTAGAATTTGCTATCTTCTCTAGTTCTCATCTTGCAGTAGGTAGTAAATTTTGGCAGGTGTCAGTCATACATCAGAATTTGCTAGCTGTTGCACCAATGAATCAAATGATGAAAGTAGGACATTGTGACAGGTGAGACTTGTCAGAATTTGCTGCTGTTACAGGAATATGCCAGAAAATATAGAGTAAAATCTATTTATGTGCATGCACACACACACCGCTGAAGTAAGTAGCGAGATTACTACAAAATAATATGGGTATGGAGCCACCTCACCATCATCAATACTTAGTAGATTTAGTATCACAGCACACTAGCTCAAACCTAGCCTTTGGTAGGACTACTGATGTGAATAAGGTGTGCAGGATTGGTCCCTTAAATGTATCTTGCCACAGTAGATTGTTTGCATTATTTCCTTGTTTTGAAGACAGTTGTGAAGTTTAGACAGCAAGTTTTTTAAGGCAAGGACGATGTCTTCTTATTTGCTTATACAGAGCATAGCACAATAGGGCTCTGACCATGACTGAGGCCTATGGGAACTACTACAAAATAAATAATAAGTATTAATAAATTATAGGAAGTGGCAGGAGTCAGGAAAAGAGAACATCACAGGAGGAGACGACGTTAGAAGATTGTGTGTGAATCCTTATAGGGGTATTTCTTATATAGAAGTGCTATGGGAATTCTACATCATGTCCAGGCATCTGAAAGATGTGTAGTTTTGTTTTAGTTACTTTTACCAAATGCACTGACTCAGATATAAAATATTGATGTGCTAATACCAACTGTCCATTGAAAACTACTGAAAGCAATAGTTTACAACAGTAAAGTGTGTCAGTTGTATGGCAATAAACACAACACTTAAAATAATTGTGTTACCACTATGACTCTACTTTCACAAATTTTCATAATCTTCATAGCTTTTCTTCCTGGCTGCCATGCTGGCTATAATGTTCCATGGAATCTGCTGAATGCTTCATGCTTTACCCTTAGTGTCAACTAATATGTTATTGATGGTAGAAATTATGATCCTGGACCTTTGTCACACCACTCCTAAGTACTTGATCCAAGCACATTAATAGTAGCTGTCAGCAATTGCTTTTTTCTGTTTCTTTCCCATAATCATCAGACTATGCTTGGGAACCAAAGAACTGAAACCAACTGACTATGCACATGGATAGTACATAGGGCAAATTTCATGTACTCTAATAGATAAATAATTACAGTTGGATTGGGACTAGTTTAGGGGGATGACAAAATATTAAGCAGGTAAAACAAGTCCAGGAAGAAAATAAATGTCTGGCTTTCAGTGATTTCATTTCTCCTAGCAATTGTTAATAAATTTAGAATTCACATATTATATTTAATATTTTTGTGACCACAGTGTTGATGGTGGGATCAAATGACAATGAAGTACTGTCTATTTCCTTAAAAAAAAAAAGCAGTAAAATGATTAAGAATTGGCCATTTAGATTGGCAGTGAGCAAACATTTACTGATTTATAAAAATCCATCCATAATAAAATATGTAGGCACATGTACAAAGCATTAATTAACTAAATAATATTTTGACCAATGTCATTCAGATGAACTCTCCCATAGTCATATGTGACCAACCAGATACTCCACTGAGGTAAAAATCCGAAGATAAAGCAATATTCAGAAGCCACCTGACCTGTGATTCAAAGTGTATACTATTAACAGATACAATATATAATACTTTGCACTCATATAGTACCTTTTATTAGTAGATGATAGAATATCTTGGAAACATCAATTAATTGGACGATATAACAGCTCTATGGAAGGAAGGAAGGAATTACAAGATTCCCACAGAACTGATGGGTATACTGACACTGAAATGTCAAGTGTTATGCTTATAGAGCAAGTCAATGGCAGAGCTGGGAACAAAATTATTCTGACTCCAAGCCTCTGCTCTCACCATTAGATAATACCTCCCTCCAGTGCATGCAAAAGTGAATTAAAGTTTCCAGGTCTGAATTTTTTTGGGGGGTGGGAGGGATTAAAAATAGACATAATGTACAAAATGGACAGTCTGGGGAGGGAACGCCTGACATAAAATATACACAATCACAGCATTATTTTAGTATATGTCTCTGGGTCCCAAATAAATCATCTTGAGGTTGTGTCCAACTCTTAGTAGTTATCCTAGTATAATGACTGGATAAAAGAGTAGATCTAATTATATCTTGAATTGTGGAGCATGTAAGTAAAATAGGAATCAATGAGACAAAACTGATTTCCCTTAAGCCAATTTCAACTTGTTCATTTAATGGTTCTACAGTATCTTAACATTTTAAGCCAAACTCTGCTCTCTTCAGCAGTGACTGGAGAAGGTTGTTTTGTAGCTACACTGACACACCTTAGGGTTATCTAATTAACCATCATATGGTTACAACATTCTTTTATTATTCCTTTCATAGCGATTCTAACTTTCAGTAGTACTTTCTACCAATTCATATCAACAACAACTCCTACATAATTGCTGTTTTAAAAGTTCCATAAATTTAAGAAGATAACAATGAATAGACAGAGAGGAGAACAACAAAAATGAAAAGAACTAGGAAGGCTATGCAATCACTTTCCTTGGAATAAGGCAAAGAAAAATATTTGCAGGGACTGAGCAGAACAAAAAATTGTTTTGGACTTCTAAATACAATGTTAATAGTGGGCCAACTGACTTCTGCCTGAGGTTACGAAGAAAATTCCCCTATGGACAAGTTATTACATAATTGCCCACTTCAGGGAATCTTGAATCTTCAGGGAATCTTCAGGGAATCTTGTACCTCTGAAGTATCTGACACTGACCACTGTTGGACAAAGGGTACCTGATTAGACAGACCACTGTTTGATCAGGTATGGTAAATGCTATGTTCCTATTACATATCCATTTTCAGTAGAGTGAAATGTTTTCAGACTTCTGGCAGACATACCAATGTTCCTTGTGTAGCAGAGTTAGTTCCAGAAAGTATTGTACACTTTTCATCATGGTTGTGAATAACAGGCCTGCTCCATACACCCAAATCTGTGAACAATTTATATTGTGATCTGTAACAAAGAAGAATATCTGGAAGGCTATGACACTTCTTGCTGGTGATGAAGGTAAGGTTGCCACCTTGTGTTGGACAAAATTTTATTCAGTTTCACAGTCACCTCTCTTGTCAAACTCTGCTCCTCCCCAGGCTCAACTATTCGTTGTATTAATTAACTCAGTAGTCAGACTCTCCTCCTGAATGGCTGCTTCCTCATGTTCTCTTGCCCAACTTATCTCTTTTCCCCTTCCCCACATATCTGTCTTCCCATCCCTGGTTTCACTCATCTTCCTAAGTGTCTGCCATCTCCTCAATTATTGACCACACACTTTTTAGCTCTTTCCCTCCCTTTTCTTCTGTCCTTAACCTTCTATCAGTCCATGATTCCTACAAACCATGAAGCTTCTCCCTTTTATCTCCCACCCCCCCATCTCATTGTTCTACTCTTCCTCCAAAGTTCACTGTCTTGGATGCTCTACTTCATTCTGTCTTATTCAATCTGCAGTCTTTCACCTCTTCATAAGAGTATCAGACCTGATAACAGCCATCCAATGCCCCATTATATTCTCCCTATTCTATTAGAATAGCCTGTAAGGAGTTGTGGGAACACATAAATTCTTACAAAACTGCAAATGCAAATCTGGCACCTAGAGACAGGAGATGGATTTGTGACAATCCCTGGAAGGTGGTGGGACTATAATGCAATGAATGAATTGTATCAATCAACACACAGTGGGTAGTTTTTCTACCTGTGACAAATATAATGCTCAATATTCTGCCGTTTAATATTTAACAACATTCTTCATTTAATAAATAATCCAAGCATAATTTAATAAATTTGTTCTTCAGTAAAAACATATTCTTCATGTTGCTTCATAGTTATCAAAGCATGTTACAAACTACAGAATACCAAATAGCTTTATGTCAAGAAATCATTTCACCCACCACTGAAATGCACCCAATGGTGGTAGACATTAGCAACTGTTCAACACTCACAAGAGTCCTAATCCGGCTCCCATTAAAGTTCCCATGGATTTCAGTTGGAGTTGGAACCAGCCCAAGGATACTGCAAAATCTAGGGGATCTGTTTGTCCCCTTCACAAGGTTATGCCTTTTTTATGCTCCCCCATATATTTAAAACAGCCTCCTTCCATTGGCCTATCCTAGTTTGCAGTTCCTTCTCACAACTAACTTCTTCCATTAGGCCTTTTTTTTTTTTTTTTTAATTCATTTCATGTCCCTTTTCCTTGTGCTAAGGGAAAGGTTAAAGAGACCTGCTCAGTTTACCTTTTCTACACTATTGTTATCTATACTATTCATTATTTTATATACCTCTCACTTCTCCCCTATTAGTCATTTTCTCTCTAAAAATATCAGTCCCAATCTTTACACTGTCTCCTTATACAGAAGTCTTTCTATGACTACAGTAACGTTCATACCTGCTCCATTTAGGAATAATCTCTTTCTATTTCTGCTATATTTTTTTTTGGAGGGAGTAACCAGAATTAAATACAGCATTCAGAGTAAGGATAACACCAGTGATTCAAAATAATGAATCATATGATTCATTATCATATTTTCAGTATTATTTCAATAAAGCCTAATTTTTGTTTACTTTTTTGGCTGCCACTGCACACTGAGCAGAGATTTTTGTTAGATTGTCCATGATGACACAAAGACTTCTTTTTTCTGAGTTGACACAGTGAGATTTAGAACCCAGTATATGTAAGATCATTTCAAATTACTGCTTCATCACCTGGCATTCATCAGCAATGAATTTTGCCTCACATGCTCTGCATTTATGTAGCTTTATTAGCTGTGTATGGAGTTCTTCAAAGTCTTCCCTAGACTTGGCTAATTTAAACAATTTTGTGTAATCTATGAAATTTGCCATATCACTGCTCACTGTGTTTTCCAGATCATTAACAAATATATTCACCTATATCAGCATAAAAACAGTTTCTTGGGCACCCTATTGATGACATTTTGCCATGTACAAAAATGATAATTTCCTATTACTTTTTTGGGCCCAGTCCTGCAAAGATTTATCCATGTGAGTAATTCTACTTCACTTCAATGTGACTGATCATATAAGTAGTTACATGGGTAAATCTTTGCAGGATTTGGCTCTTTGTTTTCTGCCTCTTATCAAGTTTAGTATTTTACCTCTTAACCTGAGACTAATTAGGGCTTGTCTGCACAGTAAGTGGAAGTAAATGGAACTGAAATAACTAAGTTTGTTGAAATTCATACCTTTAGTTATTTTGCTCCAACTCTTCCTTTTTCGATACCTCAAAACTCTGACAATGCTTGAACTTCATTACTTAAAAAGAATAAGCTGCAGGTAACTCTCTAACATCCTCTATGATAAAGACTTATTCACAGAAATCATTTAGCTTCTCTGTATAGTCTTTATCCTCCTTCATTGCCTCTTTAATCCCTTAACAGTCCACTTTATTCAACAATTCTCCCTCAGTCTTTCTGTAGTAAGTAGATACCATTACTCAGAGGTTCAATTACAGTTACCTCTTGAACCAGCTCTGGTTTGTTTGTTTGTTTGTTTGTTTGTTTAAGACTAAGCTGAGAAGAGCCTATCCTCTCAAATACTTTAGAACTAACTGCTCCAATAAGCAGTCATTGAAAGTGTCAATAAATTGCTTCTTTAAACCTTGCTCCCAAGTGACATAAATTATGACCAGTTTACACGTGGTGATGATTTATAAATTCTGTATGAGATTTTGCATTTTCTGTATGTGGCTTTACCAAACTGTAAACTCCACTTTAAATGTGGGGGCTACTTGTCTCCTCTTTGTGCTTTTGCATCCAGCTTGGATTGAAAGTCCAAAGGAGCATGGCAAAGGGCTAACAAAAGATAGTTGTTGATTTACGTGCTTAACCACTGAAACATAACTGCTTTAGATAATAGGCATCTGCTCAGAGGAACCAGTTTCTATTGTGAAAACTGACCCTTTATTCCTATCCTTTGTTTCCTCTCTTTTAACCATTATTGATCCATGACAGAACCGTCTCTCTTGTCCCATACATGCTTAGGTGGCTTAAAAGACTTTGGTGAGGGACCTTGTCAAAGACTTTCTGAAAGTATATTGATTGGATTATCCTTGTCCACGTGTCTGTTGATGCCTTCAAAGAACGTTAATAGATTGGTGAGGTATGATTTCCTTTTACAAAAGCCATGTTTACTCTTCCACAACACATTGTGATCATCTATGTGTCTGATAATTCTGTTCTTTACTATGGTTTCAACCAATTTGGCTGGTATTGAAGTTAGGCTTACCATCATGCAGTTCCTCTGGAGTTTTTTTTTTTAAAAAGTCAGCATTACATTAGTTAGCCTCCAACCATCTGGTACAGAGGTTGATTTAAGTGATAGGTTTCATGCCACAGTTAGTAGTTCTGCAATTTCATATCTGAGTTCCTTCAGAACCCTTGAGTGAATACCATGTGGTCTTGGTGACTTATTACTGTTTAATTTTACAATATGCCATTGATTATTGTCAGTCTGACTTATTTCAGAAATGCCTACTAAGTATGACAAATGTCTACATTCTCCCTGATCTGCATAATGAACTGGATACAGTGATGACAGTGTGTGATCCCAGCTGTGCTTCATAAAACTCAGTATAAGGTGTGTCCTGCCACAATGACTTTACAGGTAAATGTAATAAAGCCAGAGAACTTCTGAACTTGCCTCAAAGTCACCTTCTCTGCTGCCCCCAGCAACTCCCCTCAAATGTGGAAAGACCTGACTCACCAGCTAGCACAATACCCAGGTCAGGACCATCAGTCTTTCCAGAAGCAGTGGGCCATTGAGCCTGTAAATCATGAACTAGCAGGCACCAAGCAGCCTTTTCAATGCTTCGCACTGAAAAGGCTGCTTGGTGCCTGCACAAAATTAACTAAATAATGAGCCAGTGAGGTCACTGCCATTTCTAAGATTACAATAGAGCTGAATACCTCAAAGGCAGCACAGAAACAGAGTACCCTTAGTGGGCCCTTAAATGTAGGAGTCAGCCACAAAACTGAGATCAGGACCTGGATCTGGGTACAAACTTTCCCAAGTTGCATGGTATTCAGATCAGAGGAGTTCAGCTCTCAACTCACATCTCAGTGTTAACATTTATACATCAAGACTAGTGAAAGGAAGTGTAAAAATCATTTCTATCATAACTGGACTTCTATTTACACTTATAAAAAAGACAAATGAAAACCTTTAAATCATTCTTGCAAGGACAGTGTAATAATTATAACATCTCTCAAACCACTATTTCACGTCATCATTTTCAGTGCAATATTATATTTCTTGATGGAAATAACTTAATTTAACCTGAAATGATAGTGTTAATAGATCAAAGTAGGAATACGTTACTCTTGAATGTTCCAATAAAAATAGGAACTCAAATGGAGGAAAATAAATTATATTTGATTAAAATTCATAGTATGAGACTCCACTACACATTACAATAGCTCATTTCTTGTTGTTTGTAATGATCATAGAAAAGAAAGGGAAAGGAAACCCAAGGACCATTGGCTTTCGGTGCCCAATGTGAGACACTTTAAAGGGGCCTTATTTTCACAGACTGAATGCTCTGCCTTTTCTGAAAAAGAGGGCCATTTGATGTGTCTATAGTTGGGCCCCAAAAACTGAGACACCAAACATCACTAGTCACATTTGAATATCCTGGCCATTTTCCTAACACATTGATCACTTTCAGAATGTGTTCATATCAATAGTACAACAAAACTACAGTATATTATATATATGTTACAGAAGAATATTGTTAAATATCATGACACATTGTACCCTTAACATGGTACTCTACACAAAGTACAGCTTATACAATTATGTACAAATAATATTAAGAGTTTGATTTAAACTTTCAAAAGTCAGTACATTCATATATTAGACTATCACAGTCATAACTTACCCTGTTGTATCTAAGCATTAGAGCATGTCACATATTTACATCAATTACGTCTGGAGGGTTTTTTTGTGGAAACTGAAGTGTCTACCAGCTGCAGCTTGAGCCCTAAATCTATATTTGTTCTCAGTTCTGGATTTAAATTAGTCTCTTGACTTTATTTGAACATATTTTTATAGTTAATTTACCATTTTTATTACCACACAACTTTTAGAAGGCAGTAAAACTCCTTGCATGGAAATATATGAGTTACATTATAAACCAGAAGCAAAGGAGCGGATATGGCCTGCGATTTAAATGCATGTAGACATGTGCTGTACTTCAAATAGTTTTTAAAGTATTCATTATGGTCATAATCCTGAATGGTGGTCAGCCCCTGCAATGCATTTGGGGAGATGCCCTATTTACTGATTAGAACAGTTACTTAAAACCTTCCTGTAATACCTCACAACATATTATATTTGTCTACCATACAGAAGGAATATTCGTTATGAATAGGAATATGTAAAATACTATAAAAATAATTTATTGGGAACAGAAGCCAATTTTCAAAACATTAATAACTGAAGTGTTTAATTAAAAATAGCCATTTCAAAGTGGCCTTGCACACATTATGGATTTCTGGCCTGTAGAATATCATTATAAGAAACAAAGTAAATTTTTGTTCTAAAATAGAATTTCTAAAACCCAGTGTTTTCTTTTTTAGCAGTTTAAATAAAAAAATATTGGACAACTTTGAATTGTCAAAATAATCTCACTCCGTGGCTGAAACCTTGCAGAATATTTTATTTATCCAAAAGTACATCTGTACAGGTACATCTGAAACCCATGTAATCAGGAGCTTGACATAGATAGTGTTCTTAAATGTTAATACCAAAACAATTGGCTTTAGGATTACATAGACCCATGTTAAAGAGTCCACATACAGAAATCTGACTCAAGTAAATATATGATGCTCTCAGATAACTTTTACCTCATACAGCAGCATGTAATATTTGCCTTTGAGCTACTTTGCTTTTATTGCACTGCCGAGGGACTGATCTCAATTCAGAGGTCAGTCCCTCATGTCCCAAACTGGCAGAGGAGAATGTGCTTATGTCACACACCTCCAGGGATGAGGTATTCTTTTCTTGAATGATAGCTTTGTTATTATGAGATGACCAGTGTATTTTGTGGGAGGTGAGGTAGGGCAACCTTCCTGCAAGGCTTCCTTGCTCTCCAGTTTTATCCTCACACTTACTGTTTTGCACTCTTGAATTTGTCACCATTTTTGGAAGCTGATCCTCGAAGCAAAGGCCCACAAGATGGTTCTCAAGAGGGCGCCCTTGTTCTTCAGGTTCTACAAATACTCGTAGATTGTTATGTCCCTTTGTTGTTTAGCCTTTTAATACTGGGTCATAAATGAATCCCTGCAGCCTCCTGATCATTTTTAAAAGTAGCACAGAATCCTGTGGCACCTTATAGACTAACAGACGTTTTGGAGCATGAGCTTTCGTGGGTGAATACCCACTTCTTCACATGCATCTGAAGAAGTGGGTATTCACCCATGAAAGCTCATGCTCCAAAATGTCTGTTAGTCTATAAGGTGCCACAGAATTCTTTGCTGCTTTTACAGATCCAGACTAACACGGCTACCCCTCTGATACTGATCATTTTTTTGCTCTTCTCTGAGCTCCTTCCCAATATGTCAGTATTTGATAATTTGGTGCCAGGAACTGAAGGCCAATTTCCAAGCACAGTTGCATCTGAGCTATAGAGTCCTATTCTGTCCACATTTCTAGTTTGTGTGGTTTGCTTAAGCATGTGTGGTGGGGTTGCGTACACTGCTGGAAAATTATTCACAAAATACATGAGAAATCAATAACTTTTCACCTCTGAAGCCAATAGATCCTACAAGTTAGCTTCTGGGTTTATAACATGAAATCCTGCTTATGATCTCTAGCAATGTAATTTAAACAGGAAAAAGTGAGATGCCTTGATTCTTGAAATGAAACATCCTGTCCTTAGGGGATAGACAGCTTCCTAGCAGGATTGTACATCATGATAATGGACAGACTTTCTTTACATGACATACCACGATTACATTAGAGAGAGAAGGTGGATGAGATAATATTTTTCATTGGACCAACGCCTGTTTTAGAGAGAGAGACAAGCTTTCAAGCTTACACAGAGCTCTTATTCAGCATTACCTTGTAACTTGATGCCTATTTCACAACAGCTCTTAGTAACTAGAGGAAAAGCCAATGAGGTAATGAAGTCAGACTTTTATGGAATGTAAGGAATAAAAACCAGAAAAATAGACAGAGGCTTGTTATTTAAAGTTTATTCAATCTTTAGTCAAGATTAATGTACTCTGAGGTGGTTACTTGATGACTCATACAAGCCTGTGTTTAAGGTTAAGAGAATTTAACCACTACATACTGGGATACAACATTATTTTACTAATGTTTCTTTTATTGGATTCTATAATGGATTCTGTTGTATATGACTTTGTCATGATTGTGACATTGCACTCCATATGATTTTATGAAAATATGCTAATGAGTGTGAATATAATGTAACTGGAATATGCTTCATGCATAAGGTCTCTTGTAAGGTATCATTACAAAGCTTATAATCTACTGAGTGTGGTCATCCTAATTGTATGAATGTATCATTCTTGTATCTGAAACTAGAAATACGAAATATAACTTTGAAGTCCTATTGTAATTTATGCAAAGTGTGGGACATTAATGGTGGTTTGAAATCTTGATGGCTCCCATTAACCAGGACAATTGCTGGTAGATGGCTCTGTTTACTTGCAAGCCTTCCTGTGAGTCAGGTTGGGAAGAATGAAGGGCTGGGATCTCACAGGACATGTGACCATGTCACCTGGTACTGGAATCCATCTTAAATCTGGTATTTTTCCATTCAGAAGGACAGAAAGAGACAAAAGATTCCTGCTTTGTTCCAAAGGGGTTGTTAACAAGTTAAGGGACTGAAACAGAACAAAGAGGGTGGCAGTCATGAGAAATCCCTTAACTATCACCTGAGCTGGAACAAGGACTGTACCAGGTGAAAGGATTGGGCCCAGACTAGAAAGGAGTCTGGTCTGTGAAAGCAGCTTATTGGAACATCTCTGAGGGTGAGATTTACCTGTATTCAGTTTCTTAAATGTATTAGGCTTAGACTTGAGTGTTTTTGTTTTATTTTGCTTGGTAACTTACTTTGTTCTGTCTGTTATTACTATTTGTTATACTTAATAAAATCACTTTTGTTTATTAATTAACCCAGAGTAAGCAATTAATTCCTGGGGGAGTAAACAGCTGTGCACATCTCTCAATCAGTGTTATAGAGGGAGGACAATTTATAAGTTTACCCTGTATAAGCTTTATACAGAGTAAAATGGATTCATTTGGGGTTTGGATCCCATTGGGAACTGGGTGTCTGGGTGCTACAGATAGGAGCACTTCTTAAGCTGTTTTCAGTGAAGTCTGAAGCTTTTGGAGGATGTGGTTCAGACCTGGGTCTGTGTTTGCAGCAGGCTAGCGTGTCTGGCTCAACAAGACAGGGTACTGAAGTCCCAAGCTGGCGGCAAAAACAGGCTCAGAGATAGTCTCAGCACATCAGGTGGCAGTCCCAAGGGGGTCTCTGAACCCAGCCCACCACAATGTTGTGTGGAGAATATCATTTGAAGAAGAAATATTTTATTCTTTTATATAATATGCTAATGTGAAGTGTCAGAAATGTTGATATAACTGTAACGTTAATGTTTTGTGGATAAACAGGACTTCAATCTTCAGTACTGTCAGTCCAGAACTTTTCAAGATCACAACATTTACTTATTAATGTTATTCTACATCCAGTTGTTTACAAGTGAGTATGTTATATTGGTAGGCAGACTGTATTTACTGTCTTCTAATCATGTATTAGAGTTTTGTTCCTCTAATCAACTATTAGAGTTTGTTTTAAGACTTTTTGGCATGCATATTTTAATTTTCTCCTCCACAATCTTTTCAGAGAAAGGACTAAGACAAAGATTTTATTTTTTACAATAAAAACTGAATGTCACAGTTCCCAAAGTAACTCTAACACGTTCAAGAACATAACTTTTGTCAGCGCATGGTCCCCCAAGTCAATCTCTCCAAAACGGGGACTCCTATAGTTCACGGTGATTATCTCAGCAGGTCTGACTTCATTTCAACACCTACAGTCCTGTCTTCTCAGCGGCAATGACTGGGTTAACCAGTAACTAGCCAGCTGTCACATACTACTTATATAGATTAAAAGCATTAGAGAAAACGTATCTTAAAAAAACCCAAAAAACAACAGTAAACAGCTTACATGCAGGTCTTTGCTTACTAGTCGGTTACCCATTTTCCACATGGAGACCCTGTTAGGAATAAAGTACTTCAGGACCATTCCACACAGCTTGTCCATCTTGCTCACAGTTTCACTTAGTTTTTGGATCAAGTGACCATGACTCTTCTCCCACATCAAGTCTGTATCTTTATACAGTGTTTTGTTCTTTGTCTTCTAGGGCTTTTGAACCAGATCAAACCAGTATATGGTATTTCCTAAACTTCCACAGATTTATTACTGGCTTTGCTTCAGGACTGAGTATTTGCATTAATTACCCTCCAGGGACTTTAAGAAAACATCTTTTAGCAAATCCATTTATCCAGGGATACACTAGCCTGTCCTTAAAGAGACATACTATTTATAAAGTAAATACAACAGTTTTTGAATATTCCACACTTCTAAAGCATCACGTCTGTGTCACCGATGAAAGTAGAACTGTGAGGGTTCAGAGAAACTCATTGCAATATCAGGTCTGCTGGACTAGGCTGACAATGAGACATAGCCCCATGCACTTCTAAATCACCCAGGTTAAAATCCATAATAGTAGTACATGATGCTTTCCTTCACAATTTGCTTCTCTCACCACTTCTCATCTTTGGTCTAGTAGGTTTCAGGCTGTAGTTATCATTGCATCCTGCAAAATTTATTTTCACTTCTTATCCCTAGCTTACTCACCAGTCATAATTTGTTGTAATAGGGATGAAAAACAATGAAGAAAACAATTTGTGAGGGAAGGGCAAATACCAGCACCCTAATTTTATGTTACAGGCAAGGAAGCAATTCGGCGCTGTGTAACAACCATGCAACCCATCGGACTTCATGCAGTTTGGGTCCAATCCAAAGCCCACTGAAGTCAATAGAAAGATTCCAACTGATTTCAGGAAGCTTTGTATCAGGCCTTTTATCACGTCAGGGGTTGCATGGGTGCAATTTAGAGTAAAATTTGGACCATAAAGGTGAAAGACTCTTTCGTTCCATTTCTCTTCAACTATCCAGTCCAGAGAGGATAAGATTCTTTTTTTACACTCTTATCCATGAAGATTTCCTTTTGCAGCAGAAAGAAAAAAAGGAATGTATAAACTATTCTTAAGTGATCTACTAATACTCTATGTGTTAAGAGACTATCAACCAGCATAAGTTTAAGGAAGATAAATTCCATGCAGTGTTTCTGAGGCTGCCTTTTGTATATATATATATTTTTTTATTACTGTCTTTTCTTGTGCCTGCAGCACATGATTTACCTTCTACAGGAAGGAACATTTTTGGCTAAATATGCTGACAATATCCCTGGTAACTTTTCAGTACTTTAATTAATGCCATCTCATAAAAGACTACACATATACCAGATTTATGAATGAAAACCATCAGTAGATGCATAGTACAAAAATGAGCCATTGATAAATTTCTTGGTAGTATAATTACTTAATATATTCTATGAGCAGCACAAAGGGGCTGTAGAGGGAGAAGTGTATATCTAGCTGCAATTCAGATTAGTATGTGCATCTTTTTCTCTCTCCTATGTCATTCCATATGTTGCTACCGATTGTAACATCCTAGAATAGAAAAGATTTCTTTCTATATTTTATTTCACTTGTGAGCTTTTCTAGGAGCAGTATGTTTCAGAATGAACCCAAACCTATGAAAGCCTATGTTAGCATAAGCAAAACACTACTTACCAAAAGGCCAAATTCTGGAGTGACTCTGTAGATGTTAGCACAGTTGGGCACCTCCCAGGCACCCCCTCATGGCCAGGGGGGGCCTCTGCAGTTCTCTGCTAATAATTTCTCCCTCAAAGGGCTTCTTACAGACGGCACACACCTTTTCTAAAGACAAAATGCCCCTCTTTGGGATCTGGGTTGCTTCACAGAAAATAACTCAACATAAAACTCAAAGTCTCACAAACAGACATTACTCTTCTCACTCCCAGGCATTCCTGCCTGGAGAGCTTGTGCACTCTGTCCCTGGCCTGATCAGAGTCTCTCCTACATTAGCAGGCTACTCACGGCCCCTCCTGGCTGGAGTCTTACCTCCTAAATCCCAGGACTCTTCTGGAGCCTGCTCACTCCTAGCAAGTTCTCTTCTGTCCCACCAGCCCCATCCCTACCACTGCAACTTCCTACCCTTTTGATCCTGGGAATATTTGATTCATAGCAGGCAGGACTCACTTTCTTAATCAGCGCAGGCTTAGCCGCAGGTTGTCCACACCGTGAACCAAGCCACCCTATTACAGTACCCAAGGGAGGTCCCAAAAGCAGTTTAGTGGCTGCAAATGGGGCAGCAGTGGTAGTGAAGACATAGTGCACAGTCTGTGAACAATGCAGACAAATAGTCAGGTGCTATTGTCTCCATATTTCAAATGCTTCCCATGGCCTTTATTGCTGGCCTCATTCCAGATTTGCAGGAAGGTTTCATTGTTGGGACTGAGGAGCCTATTCCTCTAGTTCACTTTTTTTCCTTGTAAAACAAAGGCCTTTTAAATAGGCTTTACAGCTGTCTCATGCTTTGTATTTAAAATATGGTGGGAGAAAAAGTAGAGATTGTTACAACAACAATAATGGTCAGTAGTAACTACCACAATATTATTTTGTTGTTCTTAATTTAAACCCCCATGAGGCATCTTAAGGGGAACAGTTATCCATGCTTTATTATTTTATTCTTTCCCCCCTGCTTCTTCTCCCCCCCCCCCCAGGAGAGGGGGAATAGATAATTAAATTGCTAATACAATTTAATGAAGTATATTGTTGCCCCTTTTTGACCCAGGTGGCTAGTCAAAATTCAAGGCTCTGTAGGTTGGGAGTAGAAATTGGTGGTAATCAGTTATTTCTTTGATGCAAACTTGCTTATTCACAAGGAATGTATAAAGTCCTGTGTCTCTGAATATAGAAGGTCCGGAGAACAAAAAGCAGCAGTCTTAGCTTACCAGCACATTAAGCCCTTTAGCCAACACCAGACCCAAAAACCCCACTCCTCTCTAGCTTTTTCCAGGGTCACCCTGTGCGTACAGGTTGCTGGTTGGCCTTTTCTTGCCTTTGCAGCTCTGTTCTTGTCTTGTCAGTACGTGTATGTTCTCTCACATTCCCCGCATACCTACCTAAAACAATACTCAGCTCCAAAAGCTCCTCAGCAGGCACACACTCTTTTTGTCTTTGTTGGGCTTTTCATACCTATCAACCTCAGCAGAGTTTTAACCCAGCCCATATCAAAGTTTTACTCAGCTCATAAATAAATAAATAAATAAATAAAATAGTATACTATTATAAGAAGGAAGTTTCTATCATTTTTTCCCTTTTAACAATACATAACATGCATTCGGAGTACATGATACTCAAATAGGTTCCTACAAATGGTTCAGATTGGTACAGTGCAAATACAGAGTTTCTTATTTATCGGATGGTGATAGGGTTGGGATTTCCCCACAATTATCTATGGAATGTTGTCTGTGTCTTATGTGAATGTATAAAGCATACTACATATCTTGGTTGTGTGGTGCCAAGTCTATTTCTGAATCAGGAGCTATACCAGCTCTCTGCAGCACAATGAAAATTTGCAGTCTTTATGAGATTATGCATCACTTCCTGCAGTTCAATACTTTTTCTAGACTAAAAAGTCTCAGTTAAGGGCATATCCAAAAAGAATGCACCAAAAATAGTCTCCCTTGCTCCTTTTCACTCTAGAATTTACTATGTTACTGTCTTCCTACTATGGAAATTCAAACAGTGAATAAACAAATACTTAAGTTTTACAGTTTTCACCGTCAGCAAAATTTTAGTTTAATTTAAATGACTTGGTATCCTAATGAGTATAATCTGAATGTTAGGGAAGCAGAGTGTTTGACTAAATCGACTACCATTAATTTTTAATTAAACATTTTTTCTTAAATGAAAATATTCTTCTAGAGATCATGCTTACTGAACATACTCGTGGTTCCAGCCCCACACAGTATTTGAATTCCATAAGGTGTGTGGGAGGCTTTTTTAAATCCACATAATTTTGTGGTATTTTTTTACATGTTAAATTATTATCATCAGATGGAGGGGAAATTAAACATTCTGAATGTGTTAAAATCTCTCTTCTTGACTCCTATTACCAACTGCTAACTACTGCTAAAATTCATCCAATTTTGGAACACAAACAACCTTGATAACATCAGACTTAAGACAAAATAAAAATAGAGCTTTGATAAACTATGTGAATTGAATTTCAGTGTTTTAGAACACAGTAAAAAGCTTATATTTCCTTAACAAATGTAACTCAATGTATTAATACTTCAGAGACTTCAGTTAGCTAGCTAGACTTTGCCTAACTATGCTTTTATTAAGAACATCCAGAGCTACAGTCATGGAAAAGAGGTGAACAAAATGAAGTCTGATTTTTACAAAGCATTTGGATTTTTTCTTTTTTTCTGCTGGAGGGGTAGGGTGGGGGAGTGGAAGACCAACAAGGATACTGTGGACATTTTTCACAAACTTTTTTCTTTGTACTCTTTCCTCCACCTATATGATGCATATATTATGTATAATTAGAATTAATCTAAGTCTGGGTGGGAGGAATGTTAGGATGGTTGACAAAATGATGGTTAAGGTTTCTTTTTCTTTTTTGTAGGAGGAAAAGAGAAGAGTGAATGTGGGTATTACATTGCTCATTTGGCTCCTTGAAGGTAAACAGTGCCTCTTTCATTATCTGTATTATTTGTTCTTCTATATAAACTATATCATGACATATGGTACCTTATAACCTTTGGATTTGATCAATATTCAATTTTTTTTAGTTAATAGTTATTAGATTCTTAACTGCCAGCATGCTCTTGTTTTTATTGTCTTTGTATTACATTTGTGTTATCATTATGTTAGCTATAGTCAGAACATTATCTTTTACATTGAAGGGACTTTCCTAGAGCACAGATCTACACCGTATGTGAAATTCACATAAGTGTGGAAGGCTTTCCACTTAGGGGCTGTTCAATGGTGATCTGGCCATGAATCCTCCAACATTGACCTGAACAATATGGTATGCTTTGCTCACTTTCAGTATTACAGAGTAAAAGACAGCATGATCTTCATAACACTTTCAAAACAGGGTTCTTTCAGATGTGAAATATGGAATAATCCCCTTGGTAGTTAGTACTGGGGAACTGACATGTGGACCCCGGAGGTCTTATGCAGGAAGCCCTATATGGTTCCAGTTCTTTGCCCCTCCTCTGGATTGGAGGTGGGTTTCAACACAGGAGAATAAAAGAGGGAGTTGATGACTGTTAACTCCTTCTCTAGGAGTCGAACATGCACTTGTTCAAAACTCCAATTAAATCAATGACACTTTGTGCAGATACAGGGCTCACCCCTGTGGATACTATTGCAGAATCAGGTCCTTAGTCTTTTATGTCTTCTTTTCTTGCAAGGGGACTTCAAATACTATGTTATGAGACATGCACACTTATATACACACACACACGCATGCATGCATACATAACATTATGTGATGCAGTCGCTAGTCGCTGCTGACTGTTACATTTTCTAAGGGTCAGACTATTACCCTTAAGTGATGTGGAACAGTACCTTTTGCCGTTGAAGTAAATGAGACCATTTGAAGGGTATACTGCCACTAAGCTGGAACAAGTGTATCATAAACCAGTCCTGATTTTGAACTGAAAATTAAAAATAAGCAAACTAAAAAAGCCTATGCCTGTCAGCTGGCCTATCTCTTGTGGATAGCTAACTAGCAAGACAGATAATATATTAAAGAGAGAAAAAGAAAGAAAATGTGTCTTGTTTAGAAAACTTTTCTAATGCTAGCATTTTTCTCTTTGGTACAGCTTTTTATAGGAATGCTGCCTTTTTGCTTACAAGAAAAGAAATCATATATATTAGAAACATAGGATGCTTTAAACACCAAGAGTCACAGTCAGCCCTGGATTAATGAAGCAACAGATTAAAAAAAACAGTAGTTCTTAATGTCAGAAGGTTTCACTGCAGGCCATAAATATTTGGGGTCTGTATGACTATTTAACGTCATTCTGTTTGTAAGCCTCTTATAATAACAGTGGTTTCCCCAAGAGATCATTAGCTTACTGCGTACCTAAGTTAAATCAGCTACAGTTAAGCTATGGTAAATATATTTCATTTCCCCAAGGAACGGTCAGGTGAAAGCGCTTAAGTAAAGTTCAAATGGCTGCTAAATTAAAAATAAGTAAAAACGTTATTTATGCCCTAATATGTCCAGTGAGACCTTCATCTTACACAGCCTCACGAGAATGTCTTAACACTCAGAACAAGCAGAAGGTAGAATATGTTAGTTACTTTTTCATTACTATTAGTTGCATCTCCACTGTCAAATTCTACCTTGTAACAACATTCTTTCAAAAAGAATGGCCATAGAGCTTTTCGGTGCCAAATGGGAGACTAAATTACTATACAAAGAGTTAAAATAAAAAAAAAAATTGCATGTGTGATTTTTGAAAGGCCAGATTGTGATATCCTTACTCACATTGGCGAGTACTTCCCAAATAGTCCCATTAATGGGAGTGGTCACTATGTCCACTCAAGGGTTAAGGCACTATTAAATGATAGCAGGAATATCACAAACTGACCCTAGGTAAAATGTTCCTCTTGTTTGAACCCTTGTTCTCTGTAGCGAGGTGCCCTGGCTCCCCGCCGTGCCTGAAAGGGACGAGCCAGAACAGACGCCGAGGTGGGCGGAGCCACCGCTGCCAGTCCCCGCCCCCTGGAAGTTAAGGGGCGGGACAGGAAGTATAAAGGCCCGGCCCCAGCACTCAGTTAGGCGCAGGCCACTGGAGGGGACAGATGCTGGTGCTTGAGCTCCCGCCGGGCCCTCCTGCCCCAAGCTCGGTATCCAGAAAAGCACTGGCCTGAGCTTCCTCGTGGCCAGTATCCAGAATAGCGCTGGCCTGAGCTTCCCTGTGCCCGGTATCCAGAGGAGCTACCTGAGCTTCCCTACGCCCGATATCCAGAGGAGCTGCCTAAGCTTCCCTACGCCCGATATCCAGAGGAGCTACCTGAGCTTCCCTACGCCCGATATCCAGAGGAGCTGCCTAAGCTTCCCTACGCCCGATATCCAGAGGAGCTACCTGAGCTTCCCTACGCCCGGTATCCAGAGGAGCTACCTGAGCTTCCCTACGCCCGATATCCAGAGGAGCTACCTGAGCTTCCCTACGCCCGGTATCCAGAGGAGCTGCCTAAGCTTCCCTACGCCCGATATCCAGAGGAGCTGCCTAAGCTTCCCTACGCCCGGTATCCAGAGGAGCTACCTGAGCTTCCCTACGCCCGATATCCAGAGGAGCTGCCTGAGCTTCCCTACGCCCGGTATCCAGAGGAGCTGCCTAAGCTTCCCTACGCCCGGTATCCAGAGGAGCTACCTGAGCTTCCCTACGCCCGGTATCCAGAGGAGCTACCCGAGCTTCCCTACGCCCGGTATCCAGAGGAGCTACCCGAGCTTCCCTACGCCCGGTATCCAGAGGAGCTACCCGAGCTCCCCTACAGCCGGTATCCAGAGGAGCTGCCTAAGCTTCCCTACGCCCGGTATCCAGAGGAGCTACCTGAGCTTCCCTACGCCCGATATCCAGAGGAGCTGCCTGAGCTTCCCTACGCCCGATATCCAGAGGAGCTGCCTGAGCTTCCCTACGCCCGATATCCAGAGGAGCTGCCTGAGCTTCCCTACGCCCGATATCCAGAGGAGCTGCCTGAGCTTCCCTACGCCCGGTATCCAGAGGAGCTGCCTGAGCTTCCCTACGCCCGGTATCCAGAGGAGCTACCTGAGCTTCCCTACGCCCGATATCCAGAGGAGCTGCCTAAGCTTCCCTGCGCCCGATATCCAGAGGAGCTACCTGAGCTTCCCTACGCCCGATATCCAGAGGAGCTGCCTAAGCTTCCCTACGCCCGGTATCCAGAGGAGCTGCCTGAGCTTCCCTACGCCCGGTATCCAGAAGAGCTGCCTGAGCTTCCCTACGCCCGATATCCAGAGGAGCTGCCTGAGCTTCCCTACGCCCGGTATCCAGAGGAGCTACCTGAGCTTCCCTATGCCCGATATCCAGAGGAGCTGCCTGAGCTTCCCTACGCCCGATATCCAGAGGAGCTCCCCGAGCTCCCCTACACCCGCTATCCAGAGGAGTCGCCTGAGCTCCCCTACGGCCGGTATCCTGAGGAGCCCATGGTCTGGGACCCACCAGACAAAGCCGGCGAGAGACACGTACCTAGAGAGAGGGAGATTGGAAGTGGCCCGGGGGTAGCCGACCCCAGTCTGGCTCCAGGGGACCCCGAACCAATGTCAGTGTGTTGTGGCCAGGATCCCCACTGACTGCAGCAAATCTTTGCCACTGCCAGGGCCCTGGGCCAGGACGCAGTGGAGTGGGAGGGCCTGCGTCCCCCCTGCCACCCTTCCGAGGGTGGCAGACTCCCCCACCCCTTGGCCTGAGGAGGCCTTCTGTACTGTTTAACTCTGTATTTGCTCAGCCCTGCTCAAAGGCCTGAGCCTGAACTGTTTGCTGCTCCGCCCTGCTCCAGGGCCCGGTTTATAGACTCTGTATTTGCTCAGCCATGCTCAAAGGCCTGAGCCTGAACTGTTTGCTGCCCCGCCCTGCTCCAGGGCCGGGCCTACGGACTCTGTGTCCACGCAGCCCCTGTTGAAGGGCCGGGACTCTGACTTGCTTAGAGACTGTTTGCTTGCTCAGCCCCGCTGAAGGGTCTGAGCCCTGGACAGATTGCTGCTGTGTAGCAAGGTGCCCTGGCTCCCCACCACGCCTGAAAGGGACGAGCCCCAGCACCGGACCCTTACATTCTCCCTTCCTCACTACTCTTCCACCATGTTTTTCTTGTATTCGCTTATGCTTCATGTTTCGTTGTAAAATAATATGCTCTTTGGGACAATGACTGTCTTCTATAGGTCTCAAAAAATCTAGCACATTTTGGTTGCATAGTGGTTGTTGCTTTGCTATTGCTGTTTTTGTCTTCACTGGATTGTATTTTTAATGGTCTGTGAAGGGCATTTAGGCCCTGATCCTGCAAACACTTTTGCACATGCTTATAGTTACCCGAGTGAGTACTCCTGTTGAAGTCAAAGGAACTACTGAAGTGTGTAAAGTTGAGCATGTGCCAAAGTCAGGGCTTTAGAAACAGAGATAAGCACTCTCTTTAGGTTTATATGATGAAATTTTAATTCAAAGGCTGTCTGCCAATAAGAGCATATATTTTATTTGCCACACTGGTAGGAAATTAAATAAATACCTAAGATTTTGCTTTAGTTTAACATACAGACACTACAGTCACTGAGAAATGTTAAGTTTGAGTTTAAAGAGCATAGTGCAGTTAAAATGAACAGCATCTTTGCATGTGAATAGCCTTTCAAATTATGCTTCAGGCACCAGTAAAAAAGACACCTCCTACAATTTATTCAGAAATAAATTGTGTTGCAAAAACACAGATGTATTGTTATTAAAATTTTTCAAGTTAAGTTTTGTAACTCTGCCCCTACACCTCCTTCTCGGGCTTTACCTGTAGACCAGAAACTTCCTTATCCCACCTACCCTATGTAAAAAAAGACTGTTCTTTAACGTTATAACATGGAGTCTGGAGCCTCACTCTCTCCTCCTACCTCCCCTAAAGACCTGGGAGCCACCACCCCACCCAAAGACAAGATTACTCACCTTGTGCAGTAATTAAAAGTTCTTTGAGATGTCTCTCTCTGTGGATGCTCCACTTCCAGGTGCACATATGCCTTTTGAGCCCTCAGATTTTCCCACTAGCAGCAGGGCCAGCGCAACCCATTAGGCGACCTAGGTGGTCACCTAGGGTGCTAACATTTGCTGGGTAGAGACCGTGGCGGACGGACCTTCTGCCACCTCTGCCGGGGGCGGCACTTCGGGAGCGGGACCTTCTGCCGCCTCTGTCAGGTGCGGCATTTCAGGGACGGGACCTTCCGCCGCCTAGGGCAGCAAAAAAGCTGGCGGCGCTCCTGACTAGCAGTGAGTGTTTGGTCCGTACATGGTATCTATATTTCCTCGTACTAGATACCAAAGCAACATAGAGATGCACAGGTGAAATACCATCAGTTCCTTCTCCACCCAACCAACATCTCCACAGAGAACGGTCTGAAGCAGAGGGGAAGGAAGGGTGGGTAGTAAAGCACCCATAGGGACACACATCTCAAAGACTGCAGTTACTGCACAAGATGAGTAACCTTCTTCTTCTAGCAGCGTCTTAGACACCAGTATGTTCTTAAACAATACTGTGGATGTTACTTGTGACTTGGTAGAATGTGCTATCACCCTTTGAGGCAGATGAATGCCTGGAGAGGTCTCATAATAGGTGACAATACATCCAGATATCCATCTCAGTAGTCTCTGAGCAGAAATCATGGATTCCCAGGATCTGTCTGCAAAGGAGATGAATAGCCTGGGTGAGCTTTGAAATTACTTGGTCCTATCAAAGTAGAAGGCCAGAGCCCTTCTAAGATCAAAGGTATGAAAATGGGACTTCTGCAGAGAGTTGTGGCTTTGGGAAAAACACTGGTAGTTTGATTAAGGTGGAACCCTAAGAGAGTCTTAAGTAAGAAGTTAGGGTCTAGGCCTAAAGAAACCCGATCCTTGAATAATTCTTTAAAAAGGGGTGGATCTGCCATCATAGCACCAATCTCCCTGACTCTACGGGCTGATGTGATGGCTACTAAAAAGGCCATCTTCATAGATAAATGGAATATAGAACAGGTTGCCATAGATTTGACTGGATGTTTCATATGCTAGTTGTGAGGTCCCAGGTTGGGGTGAGGTCTCTAGTCTGGCAGAGATTTCCCAAAACCTTAATAAACTTAGATGATACAGGCTGAGCGAATATGGAAAACTCCTCTATAGCTGGATGAAAGGTTGATATTGTGGCAGCATGAACCTTAACTGAGCTAATGGATAACCCCAATTTCTTCAGATCCAGCAGATAATCCAAGATGACTGAAAGAGGCACAGATCCAGGCAGTAAGTAGCTATGACAGTATCAGTGGCAGAATCCCGTCACTTCTGCAGGTTAGTACGGGTTGATCTCTTCCTGCTATTCAGTAACTCCAATTACACTGGTCTACAACTTTTGAGAAGTCGTCTGCTTCAGAGATAATGTGATATTTATTATGTATTTTGATATGAATTCAAATATGACAATTAAAACAACTGATTGTCTACTGTTTCTAGGATATTTCAGTTTTTACATTTTATGTCTATGTATATTGTGTAGATAGTAGAGTTTTAATCATAAATTGTAAACCTAGGTCTTTTCATGTGTTTATGGTTGCTTTACATGATAATATTTTACCTGTCCTGTTTATGTAACACTTTAAAAATCAGCAAAAGGATTATATAAATAAAATTTATTATGAAACAAAAGGCAAAAAACTATTATGTACATAGTTTAGGCCTATTCAGTGTCTACTCGGCGCTTCTTGGCTTGTCTCTTGTATTCATTAAATGGAGCATCTCTTGTCACTGTCCAGCAATAGTCTGCAAGCATTGATGGGCTCCATTTGCCCTGATAGCCTGCCAGGAGATTCCACTGCTGGAGCCCAACAGCTCTGCCTTACTCTTGGGTAGTTCCAAATCCCTGACAAGGTCATTCAGTTCACCTTGTGTTATGAGGTGTGGTTCAGAGGAGGAGGATAGGAGAAAATGTGGGTCCTGTGACATTGATGGTTCAGGACCAGAAGTTTCATCCTCTTCCTCTTCCTTGTCTGACTCGAGTGAGAATGATTCTGGTGCATCAGGAACCGGCAGTCCTTCTCCGTGGGGTACTGGGCGTATAGCTGATGGAATGTTTGGATAATGCACAGTCCACTTTTTCTTCTTTGACACACCTTTCCCAACTGGAGGCACCACGCAGAAGTAACAATTGCTGGTATGATCTCTTGGCTCTCTCCAAATCATTGGCACTGCAAAAGGCATAGATTTCCTTTTCCTGTTCAACCACTGGCCAAGATTTGTTGCACAAGTCTTGCAGCATATGTGTGGGGCCCACCTCTTGTCCTGATCTCCAATTTTGCAGCCAAAATGAAGGTGATAGGCTTTCTTAACCATAGTGGTTATACTGCGCTTTTGGGATGCCAAAGTCACTTCACCACAAACATAGCAGAAGTTATCTGCACTGTTCACACAAGTACGAGGCATCTCTGCTCACTTTGGCTAAACAGAAATGTGTCTCTTTGCAAAATCAAACACTGATAAATAAGAGAGCACGACACTGTATGATTTCTAGACCTGATATAGGGCAATTTGTTCAGCAGAGTGATGTAAGCTTCATTATGATTGCATCATCCATGACTTCTAGGGATAACATGATGCAATTCATATCATGTATGACGCAATACCAGCTTCAGATTGCAGCATTCATTGTTTTGCCTAAAAAGCAAGTACTGTCCAAACCCAGTCATAGATTTATTCATAGATCCAGTCAAAGATGTATTTTAGTCATTTCTGGTTTAAATTGAGATCCCTTCCCTTTATAACTCACTTATCCTCCACCATTCCCAAGTCAAGGGTTGTATATACTGACTCAATAGCATATCTTGAAAACTAGAGCCAATCAACAATTTTAAGCATCATTTTCATTCTCAGTGACCCAGAATTTATTTCAGAAGCATTTTGGCTGTAGAGCAGTGTTATTCTTCCTCAGAGCAGGAGGATTCTAATCCCATGAACCACTGAGGAACAACACTGAGAGATGGAGAACTTCCACTGTGGGGTGAAGCACATGACACCCAGCCTGTGAGATAAGATAAGGAGTAGAGAGCAGCTTGAGCAGCAGATAGATGCCTAGATGAAGCAGGTAAGGGTACCCAACTTGTCTCAGCCAAGTTGATATTATAAGAATTGCCCTGTCCCATCTGATTTTGTTCATCATCCTCAATATCAGTAGAGTTGGAGGAAATGCATAGAGCAGACCCTTCTTCCAGGACCGAAAAAAGGCATCGCCCAAAGAGCGGTACCCAGACCCACTCTTGAGCAGAAAAAAAGGCAGTTCTTGTTCCTGGAGATGGAGAAGATATCCACCTCCAGCAGACCCCATCTTTGGAGTATGTTGTGGAGGACTTGAGAGTCTAGTTCTCACTTGTAGTCCAATGAGAAGTGTCTGTTATGGACACCGGGGTGTGGTGTTCTGAATATCTAGGAGGTAGACAGCTGAAATTTGGGTCTGACAAACTATGCACTAGTTCCATAGCTTCAGTTCCTCCCTACTTGTTGATATACAACATGCAGGACATGTTGTCCATCATGACCCTGATTTATTTGTCCCTCATCAGGGGCAAGAAATGGAAGTAGGCAATTCTGGCAGCCCTGAACACCAACATTTTGATGAGATTGGTTTCCTGAGCTGTCCATCTGCCCTGAGTCATGAGAGAATTGAGATAAGCTCCTCATCCCAACAGCAATGTGTCTGTTCTTAAAAATAGTAATGGAGTTGGATGACAGAAAAGAATGCCCACTCACACATTAAATTGATCGTGCCACCAATTCAGGAAGCTCAAGTTCAGTATGTCTGTTCAAAGTGTCTCTGATTAGAAAATAGGTAATTCTTTGCCAAATTAACAGGAGTGGAGGTATAGTCTTGTGTGATTGGTCACAAATGTACAAGTTCCTATGTGTCCCAGGAGCTGAAGACAGTTCCTTATAGTGGTCCGAGGATTCCCCTGAATTATCCATCCCAAACCTGACAAGGTTATGAATCTGTCAAAGGGAAGGTAGGCTCTGGCTGTCAACAAGGCCAAAGAAGCTGTAACTTGTTACAGGGTTAACATGGATTTCCTTACATTTAGTTGAAGACCTAACTCCTGGAACAGAGCAAGGGCCATCTGGGAGAAAGGTAGAACTGCTTCATAAGATTGGCCCTTGAGTAACCAGTCGTGAAGTTATGGGAAGACTACAATCGGCTTCTGTCAGAGATATGCAGCCACTACCACCAGAACCTTGGAGAACACTCTTGGGAGAGAGGAGAGACCAAAGGGAAACACTCATTATTAGAAATATTCCTGACCTATAGTGAATCTTTGGTATTTCCTGTGAAAAGGGTGTATCAGTATATGGAAACAGGCATCTTGTAGGTTGAGGAACAAAAATCCATGCCCTCTCCAGTGAAGGAATTATAGCTGCCAAAGTCACCATTCTGAACTTCTAAAGAAGCTGGTAAAGCATCAAAAGTTTTAGATCTAAAATCAGTCCGCACCATCCATACTTCTTTGATACAAGTAAATACATTGAGTAAAACAGTCGCGATCTTCCCTGTGAGTATCAAAGAATCCCTGGACTGAAATAGATGAGATTAACTGAAAGTCCATTTAAGCCTCATCCTCATCATCCAATGGAGGAGCCCCCATAGAAAAAGGTGGAGAGTTCTGTGGTACTGGGGAAAGATTGCAGTCTGGAGACCAAGGTTTCAGTACCGAAAGATGCTTGGTACCCATGAGGAGCAGGGATTCCAGCTCATCCATTGTGCACAGGTCCCTTACATATCCGAATTACTGCAGTAATGAGTAGGGAATCAGTACTGATGTGGTAGCTGACAATGTGGTGGCTGAACCTGACAGTACCGCTAATGTGTACCGATGTAGCCGGTGATGGAGTCTAGAACCGTTGCTTGCTCGGTACCAAATGGGTAAGTGCAGATAGCGGGAGTGAGCTTGGTAGTACAAGACCAGGGTGCTGATGCTTGCTCTCCTTGTTCCTTGTAAAGGGTACTGAAGCATTGTAAGAGACATGTCTCTCCCTCAAGTTCTGGGGCTTTCCAGTTCTGCTAGTACTGTACGAGAAGTCCCTCAACTCAGTGGTACGGATCCAAAAAGTTGAGTCTACAGAGACCACAGATCTTGCAGGGGAGCAGGGCTTTTTTTTTTTTAACAGTCACCTTCAGATGAGAGTCTGTACTCTTTTTAGGAGCCCTCTCAGAAGCCTCCAATGACCTCCCCTTCTTAGGGGAAGCCTGCGCCAAGCTGGAAGGGGTGTTGGATCTGCCCAGAGATAGATGTATAGGGGGGCAGTCTCCTGACCTGACTCAGACTGTGGTCAAAGTGAGGACTTCATCATTAACAGTCTGAGCTTCATCTCTATTTTTTTCTTGCACTTGACTTGAGGGCTAGGCAGGAACTTCAATTCTCGGAGATGTGAGACTCCCCCAAACAAGGGACACACTTAGAGCGGCCCTTGCTCAGAGGTAAAGCCTCTCAGCAGAAGAAGCAGTGTTTGAAGCCTAACGAGACAGGCAGCAGCGTAGGCAGGTTCTAAGAGCAGGGGCAGCAAACATAAAAAGCTGCCCCCTTTGGCTCCTCCTCCGGCTCCTCTGGCCACGCCGTGCCCCTACCCGCCCTTGGCTGGCTCCTCCGGCCACACTGCAGCCATGCAGCGCCCCCCTCGCTCCTCCGGGGCCCAGCCAGCAGCAGAGAGCAAACCCCACCATGGTGAATCTCCCAGCAGCCCCGATCACACGGCAAATCGGTAGCCGAGATCGCACACGGCTCAGGAGCCGGGGGAGCTGCGAGACGCCGCCTGGCGGTGGACAGAGACGGGCAGAGGCTCCTGTCTGGGGCCCTGTTCCGGGAGCACAGAGCCATCGTGGTATTCGTGCGGGTGAGGGGGGAGCTGCTTTTTGTGTCGTTCCATCCCACCCACTTGTGCAAGCGGCTCTTGTGTAGTGGGACACCGGGGCATCTCCCCGCTCAGTTCCAGTCTGCAAACCCCTATCTGGGTGGGGGGAGTAGCATGGCTGCAAATTGGTTTCCCGCGGTGCTCCTCACGCTGTCACTGCCTCGGAGGGGCTTGCCGCGTGCAGCACCAGCCCTGGCGCTACCCTTTGGAGGGTGGCGGCAGAAGGCAGCGAGCCTCGCCAGGCGCGGTCTGAGCGAGCTGCAGCCCGGCTCGCCCGCTCAGCCCGGGGGACGCTGCCCCCTGCCCCCTGCCCGAGGCTGCCGGCGGAGCCTGGCTGTGGGCGGGTGGCACTGACAGTCCACGGCAGCAGGGGGGAAGCGCGCTCCCCTCCTCGGGGGACTTTTTATTCCGGGGAGCCGCGGCCGGCGCCAGGCTCCTGCTGGGAGTGACCGGCCGCGGGTGCACCCGGTGTGGCTGCCATGAGCAGCGCAGAGCCGCGGCGTCCGCTCCCCCAGCATGCACGGGCTCTGCCGCTGCCTCTGCTTTGCGGCCGCGCTGGCGGGGCTCTCCTGGGCCAGCAGGAACTGCCCGGACGGACCTGATTGTTGACAGCGACCTCTGCACCGCGGAGCGCTCCAAGGGGCGCGGCTGCCAGACGGTCCGCATCAAAGTTGTCTGCAGCGGGGGGGTGGGGGAGTTGCGCGCCGTCATCCTGCAACCCCCTAAGCTCCTCCGGCCGCGTCTGCCGCGCTCGCACGGCTCCTCAGGCTGTGGTGCTGGCAGCACCAGCCGGCAGGCGCCGCTTCTGCGCCGGGCTGCCAATGCTGCCCCACGGCTCCCCTGGCTGTGCTGCTGGCAGCGACGGCTGTCAGGCGCTGCTTCCCCGCTGGCCTGCCGCCCCACGGCTCCTCCGGCCATGCTGTTGGCAGCGCCAGGAGGCAGGTGCCGCTTCCGCTCCTGCCGCCCTGAGGGGAAGCGGCTGCTTCCACTGAAACCCGCTTGCTACGCTACTGGAGCCAGGTGTGGCCTGCCAGGAAGACAAGGCTCCCCAAGGAGAAAGAAAGGGGGAAAAATACCATCCTCTCACTGATTAACTATTACTACTACTAACAAGTAACTAATCTTAACAAACAACTGTAAGAATATAAAACAGCTGAGACGCTCTAGAGCTCCATCTCAGGCAGAAGCAGTAGAGAAGAAACTGAGGATGGTTCACTGGCACATCCCTTATAGCCTCAGTGTCCAGCACGAGGACTCATAGGGAGCATGTGCAGGTCAAACAAGCACTGCTGGTGGAAAAATCTCAGACTAAGAGCTGGAGAGATGCATACGCCCCTAAAGGGGAGTACCCTTAGAAACACTACTCAAAGAATGCAGCAACTACTAACTCCTCCACCAGTTTATATGCCCATAATGGTCTACAGATAGTAAGAAATAAGAGGTAGCTATCTATACAAAGATGGAAAAGGCCAGTTAAATGTCTTCTTTTTGTTTCCCAAACAGTCACATGCACACAGTGTCCTGCTGTTCCTGGAATTAATCAAGCATTGAGTGAGTAGATTTCCATCAGGTTGGAACCTCAATTTCTCAGCTGATATCCTGGTCTCTTGTTTTTTCTACTACAGTTATTCTAGGATTTATGTCCTCCGGAGAATGCATAAAATAAACACAATATTTACAAGGCATTTTACTGCGATTATCAAATGGAAGAAAGTCACCAACAAGAAACTTTGAGGCATATAAAAAATGGAAGGTTGTTCATTTTGTATGGAGCGGTTATTAAGATTATGTTACAGGTTGGAATTCCTTTTCAAGTACAGTAGATGCCATTAAGAAATTACACTCCTAGTCAAACTATATGTAAAAAATGTAACTTGGCAAATGTTGATTTTTTTTAATGGCAATCAGTATGGGCCAGAATCAGGTGGTGTAAGTTGGTGTATCTCCATAGACTTCAGTAGTGCTACATCAATTTACACCAACTGATGATCTGGCACTGTAGATATAAGGGAGGAGGAGGCAGCTCCATTGCATACTGTGGGAATCAAATGGAAACAAAAGTACAGAGAAATGTAAGTTGATTACAAATATATTTATTTGAGTGCCTGATTGAGTCCAGCATGTGGACCTCTTCACTCCCATTGATTGCATATGTTACCTTTCCCTTACCTTCCATTTGGTGTCCATGTTCCAAATGTTGCTCAGGGCTATCTTCCTCTTGCCTAGATAGGACTCTGAGTCCTTCACTTCCATTCAGAACCTCCTGCCGCCATGCTCTAAGCATTTCATTTTGTATTTATTCAAGACATCTGGATTTACGTAGTTATCCTGCCTGAGACTTTCCAGTCAATCCTCAGCAGTACCGAAGTGTGTGTCTTGTTGGGGGAGCAAGGTAAGAAAGGGGTAATTCTGATTTCATATTTGGGCCAGTGTGTGATACTGTTGATTAATGTCAGCGTGTACTGCTGCCACACTCCCCCAGGTGTACATTAAATCAGCAATACGTCACAGTATCATCACCTATTGCTTAGAAATAGCAGGTTTCCTGATATTAATTGGTCTGGACATGATGGAGGATCTAGCTGATGGTAACAGTCCATTGGGATATTGTTCCAGCACATATTGTGCACCCATTTTTCCAGTTGCTGCAATTATAGGATTACCAATTTGTTTACAAATGAGAATGTTCCCACAAGACATGCTGGTGATGAAAGGTACTATTTGGGGTAATATAACAAAAACAAACTGATAAAAATGAAAACTATTTTTTTCACATAACAAAGCAGTCATGGTTGATTAGAACTGATTCTAATGCAGCACAGCTTCACAACCTTTATTCTTTTGATATTAACAGAGTGTAACATAATAGCTCACTCTGCTTCTTCTAATATAGAAATCTATTTTCTGGGCACCAAAGTTTAAAGAGTCTTGCATAGAATCTCGCTTTGGCCTAATTTAGTGCAAGAGGAAATAGACTGACAACAACTGCAAACAGAGATGCTGCATATGCAAACCAGCCTGCATCCTGCATATGTTTCCACACTACTGACACACCTACTTTGTTCCAAGTTTGTATCATGGTGCTTAGGAGAAGAAAGATTTGAATGTGCAGGGTAGAGATAGCAACGATTACATTTACTTACATTTAATCCTGGCTCCCAAACTCAAATGCACAGCAACCATTTTGAGCAAAAATAATTAATCTTAGCATTGCTTGCTGCAAATGTACTCTGATACAGAGACTGAGACACAATTAATTTCTTCATACCTATGCCAGTGCTTTGAAAAATACAGAGAGCCTACTCCTCCACTATAATAGTGGTAGGAAAAAACTCTACCGAATTTGTCCTGACCATAAATTCCATTGCAAACCCAGACTTCCTTCATTCAACAACAGGACCTCTCACTGGAATTTCACATGCATCCAAGATGGTCTATTGGGACCCCAAGAATGATAACTGGAACACTGAACCAGGCACACCATTTTTTCCTCCCCAAGAAGTAAGCCCCCACGAAGTACTTAGGGAAGGATTCACAACAATCAAAGCCATCACCTGTGATTCTGACCCTGCTCCTTCCTGTAGGAGCAAAGAAATTAGTGAACGTGCGGAGACCCTAGCTGACAGATTGCCATCCCCTTCTGTGAGGAGGAAAATCTGACCAGCACTAAAGAAACCATTACTCAGCATTGTACTAAAGGTGTGACACAAGAAGAGCTGGACAAACCCTGCTCTTTAGTTCCTGGCCCCAATCACCTGATCTGGGTCAGGGTTACAAATGTGACTCTGTACATGGCAGAGTGAGGATCCACAAGCACGACCCGACCCAACCCAACCTACAATAGCAGCTAAGGTCTCCTGGAACCATGAGACTGTTAACATAGAGCAGGAGGTTTGTGAATGTAGCTTAATGGCAGATGAACGTGTGGAAATCTGTTCTCTCCTTGATGGCTTATGTCTCTTTTGTCTTCCCTGTCACTATCCCTCATCTTGCTCAGTGCTGTCTTTTGTTAAGAGAGACTGTCTTTTGAATTTTTAACACAATAATATTCTACACTGTGGTGTAGCAATGCACTAGTTATAGCAAAAAGAGTCACTTCCATTGTAAACACCCATTTTCAGGAGCTTATAACTTTCCAAAGAAGATCATCTTTTGAAGTACAATTTCTCATGTATGATCTCAGCCAAATAGTAAATTATCTGAAAATTTGGAGAAATTCCATATTTACAGTTTTCTTTTATAGATGGTTACACCATGCTCTACTACCACTGAAGAGCCTTATACTTAAAGCAGTAGACTGGGTTCTCAGGAAATTTGGGTTCCGTTCTTGGTACTGCTACAGATTTCCTGTATGAACTTGGGCAAGTCACTTCATCTTTCTGTGCCTCAGTTCCCAGTGTAAAATGGAAATAAAACTTTCTTTCTCCCATGCTTTGTCTATCTTGTAATATTGAGAATGCAAGGGAATTTCATTTACTATATGTATGCACATTGCCTAGCACAATGCCCAGATCTTTTTTGGGAAGAATTGCCCCTTTGCAAAGCACTTCAAGACTCATCACTGAAAGGAAAATACTATGATTCATAATTATCAATAGGTCCATGCACTTAGCTGCTTTTTATTTGCATCAAAAGCACAGACACTGCAAATCAACTTGAACATAAGATTTTTTCCTTCTGTTCAGTGAGTAGTTCACAGCAAATCAGCTGTAAACCTTCATAAGCAGCAGATGTAAGTGTGCTTCCTCTCAATTAAACTGCAGCCAAGTGTTGTTAAAGTACAACCTATTCTCCTGCTTCTCATGAATGTTGAAAATACAAAAGCAATATTATCTCTCCTTTTAAACACACAGTAATGCTATTAATTTGAGTAACACAAATAACTTGTACACAGCTAATAATACCTTCCCCTCAAAGGTACACTATTGGAGGGTCTTCAGAGCAACACTCTGAAAATGCTTTATAAATGTTAATCAGTTTAAGCTCAGTCTACTTCCCTCTTTCCTTGAGACAGATACATTCCTTGTACAGATTGATAAATCATGACATATATAACTTTAGGCAAGTCACTCAATCTATCACATTATAAACACCTACAGGAACAGAATTTCAAGTATTGACTCCCACTCCCGGCTCTAAACCAACTTTCCCTCAGCCTCGCGAGGCCCCAAAGAATTTTCTGCCATGTATATGTTTATTCACTATCTCAGAAGCCAAAAGGCTGTTGGACACTTCAGGTTTTCCAATGCTTTGTTTTTTGCCTCCACTATTGGTGGCTCAAAATAAGTAACACCATAGCAACTCCAAGTAGCTTGTTTGAATTCAGAGCACACAGCATTCAGCATTTTACATCACATCCTGCACTGGTTAGAACATCCAGAGAATAAAAGTAGAGAATTAAATCATATAAAATAACCATAAAAGAGCTCTCAGTCACTGAAGGAGAAAAACTGAGGAGGATAAATGGGATCTTCCTCCTCTTCTCTCCATGATTTGTTTTTCAAGCCCTCGTTTTTAAGCATGGCATATTTGATTGGATTCCCCCTCCCCATTACACCATTCCAATTTTAAAAAGACATTTTCTATATCCTGTCTGATTCCCTCAATATCAACAGTTGTTGAAGACCAAATTTACAGCTCTAAGGAATTAGATGATGGTCAAATGTTCAAACTGTGATAGTAGTAACTGTGATTAAACATTATTCTTACCATGAACCTAGCAGTGCTTCCCTAACCAATAGGGGCAGTTCTGAGAACCCAGGTAGGGTGACCAGACAGCAAGTGTGAAAAATCGGGACAGGGGATGGGGTGGGGGGTAATAGGAACCTATGTAAAAAAAAGACCCCGAAATCGGGACTGTATCTATAAAATTGGGACATCTGGTCACCCTGGAACCATGACATGTTTTAAAGTTGTACTGTAGATTTTGGGGAAATTAAGGAAGGGAAAATAAAGGTTTGCCTTTCTCACAGTTGGCTAGCTTAAATCTCAGAAAAAAATAAATATTCTTGTTCATAGCGGGTCAGTCAGGGGAATTGTGCTAGAGCTCAGCTAGCAATGACAATCCTTAAAAACTGTCTGTTAGCTCAGTCTCCACTGTGGAATGGAAAACTCCTACAACACTGGTTTGCCCCTCCAAGTGGTCACCTGGGACTGGAACTTTGTTACATACTGCAGCAAAACATGCTGCTTTTTTTCTTATGGGCTGAATGAGGTGATCTTGAACTTTCTTTGGAATAATGAGTGGCCAGATGGAAGTTTCCAAGGTTTAGAGAGGAGCAACAGATTTGGGGGCAAAAGGCACAGGGTGCATTGAATTTCCATAGCTCAAATTATATCACTAGGATGACTCATGCTGAGAAAGAATTGTAGTGGTTCTCTGATGACTCATATGATGGGTTGCTTGGCGTTGAAGCCTTGTGCAGCCTTGTCCTAGGCCCTCTACATAATCCTTTAGTTATGAAGTTTAGTTCATATGTAGGGGCAGGCAAGTTCTGTCACTGAAATTCACTGAAACTGGTTGGTGAAAAGCCTCCCCCATTAAGCATTATGAATGGCAGAAAAAAATACACTTAGTGTTCTGTTTCTTTTTATAAAGCACAGCAGGTCAGCTGATCCAAATCAGAGTGATATAAAGCATACAAATAAACAAGATTCTTATAGGCAAACACCAGGTTTGTAAAGAAATATCCTGATTTGGATTTAAGCTATCAGCTACCAAAAAATCCAAATGATGTTGGTGTATGAAATACAAGTTGTAGTACAGATCACCTGGAATTAAATGGTAGTGGTCTCTACAAGGAAAGGGAAAACTAATAGAATTATGCACCCATGTATTTTCAGATGCCAGGGTGCAGAGCACCATGTTAAAAACTTAGATAGACACAGAAGTCAATTACAATAGTCCTGTTGGCTTTGTGGAGAATGGGATCAAACCTGTTGACACTGGAGCCTCCACTCCCTACTATATCACACAGCACGTCTAAGGAAGAACTTTTCTTGCTTTCCAATAGACCGGGCTTTTGACATCTACTTAATCTTTATAGCAGCACGTTAACAAACTACTTTAGAACATCCCTAACTAAGTACATAAGTAGTTCCATGCTCTTCAGACATGTGCTTCAGTATCTTGCTGAATCAGAGCCTCTGAGCTCAAACTCCCATAGATTTCTGTGAGAGATGGTTCTAGCTCTGTCTACAGATGTGAAATAGTCTCAACTGATCAGCAATAAATAAATAAATATAAATAAAAAGTCACCAAATGTATAGAATCCCCTAGTAACTCTTTGGAGCTCCCTGTGCATACCCGTTATTTTAGATGCAATAATATGACATGCATGCCTCTGAGGTGCCATATAGACAAAATATAAATACACATGCAATCCTGACATACAATATCCAAGCTCCACATTTATGGGCTTTTGGTCAAATTATGTAGTTTATCTTAACCTGATCCATAAATGGTTGGTATGTTGGTAGTGAAGGATTCTCTTGAAGTTGTGATGCTTACTATAGGCTCTCTGAATCTTTTCAGTTCTGAAGTGGTTGCAGCCTAGAAAACTAATTTTAATGAATACCATTACCCACCTACTCTAGACTTGCCTTTAATTAAAGCAGTTTAGCCTCAGTATTGGTCACAATTGAGTCTGAACTATTGAGGTTCTGCACTTAAGAAAAGATGGTTACTCACCTTTGTAACTGTTGTTCTTCTAGATGTGTTGCACATATCCACTCCAATTAGGTGTGCGCACGCCGCGTGCACGTTCGTCGGAAGATTTTTACCCTAGCAATACTCGGTAGGTCGGCTGGGCGCCCCTTGGAGTGGCGCTGCTATCGCGTCAGATATATACCCCTGCCGACCCAACCACCCCTCAGTTCCTTCTTGCCGGCTACTCCGACAGTAGGGAAGGAGGGTGGGTTTGGAATGGATATGAGCAACACATCTTGAACAACAACAGTTACATAAGTGATTAGCCGTCTTTTCTTCTTCGAGTGCTTGCTCATATCGATTCCAATTAGGTGATTCCCAAGCCTTATCTAGGCGGTGGGGTCAGAGTGAGATGTTGCAGAATGCAAAACTGCTGAGCCAAAGGCTGCATCATCTCTGGACCGCTGAACCAGAGCATAATGTGAAGCAAAGGTGTCGACCGAAGACCAGGTAGCTGGGCGACATATCTCCTGGATAGGTACACAAGTCAGGAAGGCAGCAGATGAAACCTGAGCCCTGGTAGAATGTGTGATGATGTGGCTTGGGGAAATATGAGCCAAATCATAACAAGTGCGGATGCACGCCGTCACCCAAGATGAAATCCTCTGAGAGGAAACAGGTAGGCCTTTCCTTCGGTCTGCTACCGCGACAAAGAGTTGCAGCGTTTTACGAAAGGGTTTTGTCCACTCAATATAAAATGCGAGCACTCTACGGACGTCCAGGGAGTGCAGTTGTTGCTCCCATCGCGTTGAGTGTGGCTTCGGGAAGAAGACCGGGAGAAAGATGTCCTGGTTAACATGAAAGGCCGAAACCACCTTAGGGAGGAATGCCGGGTGTGGCCGCAACTGCACCTTGTCCCTGTGGAACACAGTGTACGGCGGATCCACCGTAAGAGCCCTAAGCTCGGAGACTCATCTGTCCGATGTAATGGCTACGAGGAAAGCTGTCTTCCAGGACAGGTAGAGTAGCGAGCAGGTTGCTAATGGTTCGAATGGGGGAAACATAAGCCTGGTTAAAACCAGGTTGAAGTCCCAGGTCAGGGCTGGGCGGCGTACTTGGGGGTATAAGCGCTCCAAGCCCTTGAGGAACCTCGAAACAATAGGGTGTGAGAACGCGGAACGGCCATCTTCCCCTGGGTGGAAGGTAGAGATGTCTGCCAAGTTTACTCTCAGTGATGATACTGCTAGGCCCTGCTGTTTGAGAGACCAGAGGTAGTCCAAAATAGAGGGAATCGAGACCTCAGTAGGAGTAAGATTATGTGTTTCGCACCAGCAGGAGAAACGCTTCCACTTGGCCAGATACATTGACCGGGTGGAAGGTTTCCTGCTACCCAGGAGAACTTGTCGTACTGATGCACAGCAACGTAACTCTGACTGGTTTAGCCACACAGCAGCCATGCCGTGAGGTGAAGGGCCTGCAGGTCTGGGTAGCGAAGCCTGCCGTGGTCCTGAGTTATGAAGTCTGGGTGGAGTGGCAGGGTAATTGGGTTGGCTATCGACAGGTCGAGCAATGTGGTGTACCAGTGCTGCCTGGGCCATGCTGGAGCGATCATGATTAGGCGCGCTCTGTCCCTGCGGAGTTTTACCAGGACTTTGTGAACCAACGGGAACAGTGGGAAGGCATAAAGCAGCTGGCTCTTGCACGGCATCAGGAAAGCATCCGAGATCGATCCCAGGGAGAGACCTTGGAAGGAGCAGAACATCTGGCATTTCCTGTTCGCGCGGGAAGCAAACAGGTCTATGTGGGGAAATCCCCACTTCTGGAAAACAGAATGAATAACGTCCGGGCGGATCGACCCTCGTGAGACTGGAAGGACCTGCTGAGTCGATCCGCCAGAGTGTTCCGAACCCCTGGGAGAAAGGATGATACCAGGTTTATCAAGTGGGCTATGCAAAAGTCCCAGAGTTGGATGGCCTCCTGACAAAGAGGAGAGGATCGTGTCTCTCCCTGCTTGTTTATGTAGTACATGGCCGTTGTGTTGTCTGTAAACACTGAGACACAACGGACTTGTAAATGTTGCTGGAATGCCTGGCACACCAGGCGGACTGCTCTCAGTTCTCGGACATTTATGTGTAATGCCAGCTCCTGAGATGACCAGAGGCCTTGAGTACGAAGGTGCCCGAGGTGAGCACCCCAGCCGAGAGATGATGCGTCCATCGTCAGGGACATTGAGGGCTGGGGCGGATGGAACGGCAGCTCTGTACACACTAGGGAGGGAGTTAGCCACCACTTTAGGGAGCCTAGGGTGCTTGGGGGAATAATGACTATTGTGTCTATTGGGTCCCTGCCCAGGTGGTATACCGAGTTGAGCCAAACTTGGAGAGGACGGTGGCGGAGTCTGGCCTATTTGGTTACGAACGTACAGGCAGCCATGTGACCCAGGAGACCGAGACAAGTGCGAGCCGAGGTCGTCGGGAAATTCTGTAGACCTCAGATGATTGTTGCCATTGCCTGAAACCGCAGCTGCGGTAAGCAGGCCCTGGCTAGATTGGAGTCCAGGATAGCTCCTATGAAGTCTAACCTCTGCGTGGGAACCAGAGTGGATTTTTTTATATTGATCAACAGGCCTAGACATGTGAATAGGTCCTTGATGATGCCCACATGCTGGGTGACTTGTGTCTTGGAGGCCCCTCGGATGAGCCAATCGTCCAGATACGGAAAAATGTGTACCCGACGTCGGTGGAGATAGGCGGCGACTACGGCCATACACTTTGTAAATACCCTTGGGGCTGTAGAAAGGCCAAACGGCAGGACCGTAAACTGGAAGTGCTGACGGTTGGCTACGAAGCGGAGGTACCTCCTGTGTGGAGGAAAAATGGCGATGTGAAAGTACGCATCCTTCATATCGAGGGCGGCATACCAGTCTCCAGGATCCAAGGATGGGATAATGGTCCCCAGGGATACCATGCGGAACTTCAACTTTATCATAAATTGGTTGAGTCCTCGCAGGTCTAGGATAGGTCTGAGACCTCACTTCAACTTGGGGATTAGGAAATAACAGGAGTAAAATCCCTTGCCCCTTTCGTCCTTTGGTACCTCCTCTATAGCTCCCATGGTGAGGAGCGTCCGCACCTCTTGCAAGAGGAATTGCTCATGAGAGGGGTCCCTGAAGAGGGATGGGGTTGGAGGGTGGGAGGGCGGGGTTGAGATAAATTGGAGGTGGTACCCATACTCCACCGTGTGTAGGACCCAGCGATCTGAAGTTAATTGGGACCACGCTGGGAGGAAGTAGGAGAGACGGTTGGAGAAGGGAGGAGAAAGATCCTGGCCTGTAACTGGTACACCACTCTCAGGCGCACCTTCAAAAGTTCGTCTTTGGTCCGGCTGGTGCTTGATTTTGGCCCCCTTGGGGTCCTGATTGTCGTCTACGACCACCTCGGCCGCGCCGCTTGCCAAAGTCCGCAGAGTATGGGCGGTGAGGCTGGGGACGGAAAGACCTACGTTGGGTCACCGGCGTATGCATGCCCAGAGAGCACATTATGACCCTGTTGTCCTTCAGGCTTTGCAGCCTGGGGTCCGTCTTTTCTGAGAAGAGACCTTTACCATCAAATGGCAAGTCCTGAATGGTATACTGCCGCTCCGGTGGGAGGCTTAAAACCTGAAGCCATGAGATGCGCCTCATGGCAACACCTGAGGCCAGAGTCCTAGCTGCTGAGTCCGCTGCATCCAAGGAGGCCTGGAGGGAAGTTCTGGCCACCTTTTTCCCTTCCTCCAAGAGAGCAGCAAACTCTTGGCGAGAGTCTTGAGGGAATAGCCCCGTAAACTTACCCACCGCCGCCTAGATGTTATAATTATAGCGGCTAAACAGGGCTTGTTGATTTGCCACCCGGAGCTGTAGGGCACCTGCCGAGTACACTTTGCGGCCGAGTAAGTCCATTCGCCTAGCCTCCTTCGATTTCGGGGCTGGTGCCTGCTGGCCATGGCGTTCTCTCTCATTAAGAGACTGGACGACTAGTGAGCAGGGAGGAGGATGGATATACAAGTACTCGTACCCTGATGCGTGTCTGGATGGCCATGGAGGGGCTGAAAAGCCCTGGGCAGAGTCTCTGTCTCTAGTGGACCTTGCTCTACTCGGCACTGGGGACCGGTACCAGGAGGCATACCGATACCGGGAACAACATCGGGACCTGCAACCGGAGCGGTGCCGGGAGGTCGACCGAGATCTCGAGGCTTGACGTCGGGAGCGGCTATGGGAGTCACGGTGCCTGGAGCGGTGCCGGGAGCTGGAGCGGTTCTGAGAGTAGCAGGCCAGCGAATGGGACACTGAACGGTGCCGTGAATGTGACTGGTACTGAGGAGGAGAACGGTGCCGGGACTGCGAGCAGCGTCAGGAGCAGGAGCGCCGACGGGACCTAGAACGTCTGCGGGACCGTGATCGTGAACCGGTGCCGCTCTGCTGTGCCGACAGAGGATGATCTTATCAAGGCAGGCTTTCTGATAGACTGTATTACCCACACCGGCGGTGCTGGGGGTTGAGGCAGCATCGACTCTGTCATGGCAATCAGATCCCTTGCCGTTGAGAATGTCTCTGGCGTGGATGAAATAGTAAGCTCAACCATGGCTCGTGCTGGGGAGCTGACAGGCACCGGACTTGATGGCCCTTGTGGGACCAGAATAGACGGTGCCAATGTCATCGGTGCCACGGCAGGCGTCAGTGCCAGGCGATCTGACTTAGACGAGTTCTCTGGCTGCAGTGCAGGTGGCACGGAAGCAGCAGGAGTCTTAGGCTTTCTCGACCTCAGGGAGAGGGAGCAGTGCCGAGTCAACTTCGGTGCCGGCGACAGCCGGTGCTGAGAGGCCTTGGCAGTACTGGCGCGGTCCAGTGCCGAGGAGGCACTTCTGCCCGCCGATTGACCAGTGCTCAGTGCTGAAGGCGAAGGGGTAAGAGCCGCCTCCATGAGGAGCTCTTTTAGCCAAAAGGCCCGCTCCTTTTTTGTTCTCGGCTTAAAAGCCTTGCAAATGCGACACTTATCTACCAGGTGAGATTCCCCGAGGCACTTAAGACAGGAGTCGTGTGGATCTCCTGTCAGCATCGGCTTGTGACAGGCTGAGCATGGTTTGAAACCCGGTGAACCGGGCATGGGCCCCGGCACCGCATGCGGGGAAGGGGCTAATCCCCGAAACCCTCTTAACTATAACGCTAACTATGAACAATAAAAATTAACTATAACTATAACTATATACACAAAAATAACTAGAGAACTACGAGTAGCTAGGGAGGTGGAGGTCAGTAAAACCGCACTCCACTGCTCCAATGACCGACACGGGCGGTAAGAAGGAACTGAGGGGCGGTTGGGTCGGCAGGGGTATATATCCAACGCCATAGCGGCGCCACTCCACCGAGTGTTGCTAGGGTAAAAATCTTCCGGCGAACGTGCACGCGGCGCACGCACACCTAATTGGAATTGATATGAGCAAGCACTCGAAGAAGAACCTTTAGTTCAAGTCTTAAGAGTCAAGTACGTGAATAGAATTGTATTTCCAGAGGGAAGTGCCTAATTGTTACTAAAGACTTGATTGTTCCCTCTAGACATATCTTATTATAAGGGATGATAAAAAGGAAGGACCACACTGAAACTCTGGGTAACACCTCTTCCACCCTTCTGGGCATCCCCTTTGAAAATAATGCTGATGTGATCACTTTGTCTCAGATGGTTTGCGCCAACACAGAGCATATTCTGTCCATAAGTGGGACTCAGACTACAGCAGGCAAAGAGCCATACTGTCATACAGGCAAAGACATGTTTGGGGAGGCAGTATAGGGGCACAGAGGTCTCTGTTTTACAAAGAGTCCTTGAGATCCTCACAAACCTTAGGGGAATTATGGGATAAGGTGAGGGACTGGGAGAAGTTAACCCTCTGCTAGTTCAGCCAGAGGCAATGACCTGTATTACAATAGGACAATTTGATGAAGGCTCAAGAAGTAAAAACATCTGGAATGTTCTGTCCCTCACACAAGGGTTTTTTTATATAGAGGACTGTCACAGGTGGTTTGCCCCTGTGAGTGAAGAAAGTACAGTTCTCCCCCTCACCCCCAGTGTCAGAGCAAGTGCTGCCATTTGGCCAATTAAGAGGGCAGGCAAGGCTATAAAGGATTGGGGGTAGGAGGAGCAGAGTGTCAGACAACTCCATTGATTCCAAATCAGTCAAGAAAGGGCAGGTGAGAGCTTCCAGAGACTGTGTGTTTGGCACCTAGGAAAAGGCTGAAGGTAGAATAGCAAAAAGGGTTTGCCAGGGCCAGAGTGGGAAGGCAGAAGGGACAGCAGCAGCAGGAGATACCTGCTGGCTTTTAGCCAGAGAGTAGGACCCCAAGGATTGGAGAGGGCTGAAGGCAGGGGCACTGCAGAGGAGCTTCCCCACTGACATCTCCAGAGCTGAAGCCTAAAGAACTGTGGGAGGGCCAGGGGGAGTGTAGGATGCTCCCAGCAGAGAGGCTAGGGGGACCCTTGATGGAGCGGGGTTTCACTCCAGCTGGAAGGGATGGGGTTGCTGCCCTAGTACAAGGATAGGAAGGATTGACAGAACATCAGTATGTGGCCAAAGGCATCTGAAGTATGAGATGTCTTGAGTTTTAACAACTTGCAGTGGGTGTGATGTGGACTATGTTTGGGACTGTTATTGACTGTTTGAACAATGTAAGAAACTGGCCCAAGGAGGATATTATAATTATAGCAATGAAGCCTGAAGTGGAGTTACTAGGGACTTTGAATGGGAAAACTGAGTCATACCTGGCTAACTGTGACATGACAGGCATAGGAGGGAGCTCCAGGCAAGGCCATCCTCCTATACGGGCATTCTGACTCCTTATCTTCCTTTGTGAGTCTTTTCAACATTTCATGCTCAATTGATTCACAGTGGATTTATTTTTGCATTCAGTGTGACTTAATTTTAAAAATCCATAATAAATATTACATTAAAAAAAAAAGCCTGGGATCCAGATTGCAGTGGTGGCCTGGGCAGTCATCAGCAGCCTAAACAAATGACTGCTCTAAGGCAATTCAAATGCTGCCAGCACAAATGCTGAGAGAGTCTGGAAGAAGCCAGATGCTGCCATTTTATTAATACCTTCTATAAATGAGTCTTGTCATTCAAATGCAGGAAGAAAAATAAGGATTTAAAAACACAAAAAAATGAAATGGCTTTAAAATAACATTATGGTGAAAATGATTTATATTGCATTCAGTGCAATTGTAAATGAGTCTCAAAATAAGATAGAACAAGAGCAACTGGGTTTAACTGAACATACTGTGGAGAGACCACTACATCCTTTGACCATAGGCCTCAGACCCTAAACTTTCCAGGAGTCCATTAAGTGACAAAATATTCAATCAATGAACTACTCAGTTACCTCACCTGCGCAAACTAAGTGGCTGATTTGCCACTGCAAAGAACTATTCCTGGAAGCTTGTAAAAGCTATTGCATTTTTTAAATTAATGCCAAATTAAGAATTAAAATTTATTTCTAAAAATGGTTATTTCCTTAGTATTTCTATTCCAGTGGTAAGGGTAGTAGCCTCTACAGGTCAAATCTTGGTCTCATTGCAGTCAATACCAAAATTTCATTCAAGTTTTTTCTTTGGCAGCTTTGCCAGAGGCTACAAGAGAAGCAACACTGTGGCTACATTTGCAAATTTATAGGGCTCTGGAAGTGAAAGGTGGTATCTAAATGTTACTTTTTAGTCCACATGAACTAACAACTAACAGACATATAACACTGGAAAAAATGTTAGAAACATTTTATTTTGGTGGGGAGGGAATACTTAGAACAGATAGGCACTGCCATAGGTTTCTCAGCTAGGTTATGGAATTTCTTTGATTAGAAGCTTTTACAGCTACAGATGACATCAATCTATTGAGGAATAATGTAGTCACACACAATGAAAGAATGAGCTAGATGACCCATTGCAGATCTCTTCCAGTTCTAGAATTTTATTGCCCTCTTGGTATTTTCACTCAGTCCTGTCTGTACCTATAGATTTTTACCAACTATCTTTTAGAGTTCAATAAATAGCTAAAATCACATTACTCTTTTTTCTTAAGGGCTATTTCTCCAGGATGCTCAAGAGTAACTGTTTGTTCCTTAAAGAATACAAGGAAGAAATACTATAATTCCACTACAAATAGATTAGATTTAAATTGTGAGTCCTGAGTGAGCTAAATAAGCATAGAGGCGTGTAATGGAATGATCGTGGAAGTCAGAGCTAAGATCTCCAGAATTCTAATCCCATCTCTAACATCAACTCACTGTTAGCCTTGGAGATGTCACTAAATCAGTTTCTCAGCTTCCTATCTGTGAAATTAGGATATATACCTGGTTTATTTCACAGAGGTGTTGTGAGGATTAACTTGTTAATGTTTGTACAGCATTTAGAATATACAAAAAAGTTAAGTATTATATTAATTCAGGCATTTCCCTTTATGGTTAAAACAGATTTTACAAAACATGCAAAAAGGCAAGGATAAGAATTACAAATGAAAATACTTGTATTTTCCATGTTCTCATTAACTGCACTATTTAATTATCTGCATGGGTATTGTTTATGGGAGCAGAAGACTTTGAAAACTACTACAGAAAAAATATTAATTATCAGTTTCATTATTTAACACTTAGTTTTAGAATTCCTAGCATCTGCTCTGGAATTCCTGCTTCTCTCAGCTTTACAGTTCTAAGCCATACCCAAACAGACAGTGACTTTTTTCTGTGTTAGTAAAGGAGCCTTTTGATCTCCTTGATAATCAAGTTAACTTTCTCTGTCCCACAGTACTATAAATCCATTTCTCTGGAGACTGAAATGTAATTACCTCACGCTATAAACTCAAGACATTTCAACAACAAAATCATTAAGATAACTCATTGTCTGGGGAGGAACGTACCTACTTAAGAAGTTTTAGTATCTTAGCAAATATCCATGTTGGGAGGATCATAAAAAGGTACAGCATATTCTTTCTGTCTTTGGGTTTCTGGTTATGACCCCTCCATACAAAAGGCAACCCTTTCTTCCAGTGAAATGTATCTTTATTTCTAATTAAGGCAAAACAACAAGTTAACAGTAGAGAAAATGCAACTCAGTCCTCGCAGGGACTTACTAAGGAATGAGAAGGCCTTGTTATCTTTTGAACTAGTTTACATGCAATATGGAAATAGCAACCCAGGAAGTGCAGACAGACGGAGACTACTTTCCACCTGAGGCTGAAGTAGTTTCGCAGAAGCACTAAGGCACAGATTGTGCCCCTCTTTGATCTTTGCCTGGATGGATCTTCTACATGTATGATCACCCTTCTCCACGTGTAAGTGTGGCTTAGGTGGCTGACCACTAGAACTCTCCATGTGACGTGGGTTACCTGTGGTGGGACAGAGTAGAGTCAGGGAGGTCTGGAGAAGGGGTCGGGGGAATATAGATAGTGATCTCCCTCTGGCCCACAGAACTTATACAGAAAAGTTAATATAGTCTCAGGCTTTTCCATTAATTTTCTTCCCTTCACCACCCACAGGAGATGCCACAGAAAGTTCCTAGTAACTTGTCCTTGTTCTCTGGCAGCACAACTCCATTGAGTGGTGGGGGATTGTCAATGGAGACCAGAACTACTGCAGGTCTCAGGCCCTGGGGATGGCTTTTCTGCAAGGGAAGGGAAAGAACAATTTAAAGTAATATCTGCAAGATTTAAAGAGTCCTTTCCTGAAGTTTTTCCACATGGAAAGGTTAGAATCTGGCCCAGTATATGCTTACAGTTACATACTAATTGGAGAGAAAAAAAAACAACTTAATTCTCAGATAACCTCAAACTTGGCAATTGTATGTAAAAGAGGTTTGGAGTGATTAAGGCTCATACAAACTCAATGACTTTCAGTTCTTGCCTGATCTGATGGTTCTAATTGCTGGCAACCTCTAGCAAGTTTCTAAAAGGATTTAGATAATGTAATAAGTATCTCATATCTTTAGCACCAACATACTCCAATTAAGAATGAATTATTTACAGAATATATTATTCATGGATCACTGGAGCAGTACTATGCACAGTCATTGGTCATAGAACTTCCTGCAGTTTAGCAGCATTTCACTGGAGTATTTGGACAGTCATTGTTCATAGCATGATAAAGGCTCTAAACATCAGGATGTGTGAGAACCCTTTCAAGGACAAGAGTATTGTTTTAATGTCACTTTCTGATAACTGTTCATGTTAACCCTAGTAAAGTTATTTACACACAAGTAGTTTTGTTTCTTCTAAACAATTAGAGAACTAAAATTGGCTGGAAATGTTTACAGAAACTACAAATACCTTTTTAGGCCAAAAAACGTTTTGGAGGCTAGACATTCCTCGATTGTTTGAGGGTTTCTTCCCTTTAATAGCAAACAGTTTCCAATGGGAAGTTAATCTTTTATTCATTCATAAAACATTTATTGCAATGCCATTAATCATGATGCACTCATTTAGAAGTAATGTGGATATAATTACAGTCACATCCAAGGGGTGAGAGGTGGGGGAAAACAGCAGAAGAGGTATTTTTCTTCTGATGTCAATTTGCACCTAAAATGTCATAAATTATTTATTTTCCAATACAGTAAGCAAAGTGGTTTCATGATGAATAATATTCAGGCATTTTTCATAATTAATACACTTGTTTTTATTTTAACATTACAATTTATTTGGTACATTTTGTAATGAGTCTGCTGGCTCAACAGTTGGTCCCTTCCTTAAGATGATCTGGAACACATGTGCTGGCTCACATCTGCTAAGAATGGTGGCAGATGAACAAAACTTGCCCCCAGTTACACACTTGGAAATTCTAAACTTTGTGTCCATGTGCAAAGGTTCCTTCACAACCTTATTCCCTGTGGTACTCACTCACCTCCTTAAGCATTCATCAGCCTGTCCCAGACAGGAACTTGAAGAGTTTTATCAGCCATTGAGAAGGTAGGACCTGTAGTTCAGGGACAATATCTTCTGAAGAGGATCCCCAGCACAGACAGGACAGAAGAACTAGGATCAAACTATAGGTTTTGAGGCACCCCAGGATGTAACTTTTCACTACCTCATACCAAGCAACAGTGAATGAAATATCCAAAGGATAACTGGACAGGATGAGAGTGAAACCATTGTAGCCTAATTGACATTCACACAGAGAAAGAGACTAGCAAGCAGAGGACAAGGACCACTGAAGCAGAAAGACAGTAGTGTAGTAAAGACAGAGCCATCCCCTACACAACCACCAGGCATCACTCCAGCCTCTGAAAGTGCAGTCAAGCCCAGGCCTATGAAAACAACTACCTAAATGGGCTCTCTCCAAAAGACAGGTGACTTTAAGGAGCCCTAAGGGCATGGATGCTGGAACTAGAGGTGCTGCTGCACTCCTTGGCTTGAAGCTGTTTTTATTATACACAGAATTTACAGTTTGGTTCAATGGCTCTCAGCATCCCCACTATATAAATTGTTCCAGCAACCCTGCCTGAGGGACAAGAAGAGAATTACATCCTTTCTTATTGGAATGCCACCAAGGAATTCACTTACAGAGTACTTTCCATCTATCACTAATGTAGATTCTAGACCTCAGATATCTACATGCTCTCTTTTTGCCAGTCCCAGTAAATACATTATTAGGTGTGTATGAGCACTTTTTTGGAAAATATCAAAGGCTACTGCATCTTGGTTTAGTGTTTGCAGCATGTATAACAATTCTGTCTGAACTCATGGTTAGAACTGGTTGAAAAAGAGAGCAAGACCCCAGAATAGCCAAGTGCTTAGGGTACTCCCCTAGAATGGGGGAGCCTCAGTTTGAGTCCCTGCTCTGAATGGCCCTCTTCCTTTTTTTAGCAAAACATTTTGACAGGTCTTGGTTTTGTCCCAGTAGGGAATGGGGGAAAAAAATTAAAAAATAAATAAAAATCACCAAAAATTTCCTGGGACTGGTAAACCATTTCCTGCCCAGCTCTACTCACGGTATACCTATCACAGAACCAGTACTGGAAATGTTACTGTGTGTAACAGTACGATGGCCCTTGTGTAACTATAGTCACAATTTTTAGGCCTGAGTTTAAATACAGTTTTGTCCCTCACTCTGTTATTGTTTTCCACAGTTCATAGCTTTGTTTGATTTAGCTAGTTATAGAGGCAGAGTGTACTGATGACCAGAGCAGGACATACTGACTTTAGACCCTGCTCAGTTCTATAGTGGTAGTACTGAAAATCTGTTAATTTTACTTAATATTCTCCCTTATCTCTACTTAAGGAACTGAATAGCTGTACTCCTTAAGCTCCCTTAGCTCTACTTAAGGAACTGTAGCTTCCAATCTTAGTTATCTAAGGTAATGAGCAAATTTTAGACCCAGTTATGTATAGTTCAGCCACAGATTTACCATGTAACCTTGGGCAAGTTACTTAACGCCCTACCTCAGTGTCTTCCTATGTGAAATGAGGATAATATGTATTATTGCTGTATCTGGACCCCACTTCCACAATTTGTTTTCTCCTCAAATTCAGTAGGAGTAAGATTTTGGTCACCTAAAGGACTAGTGCTGGTCAGCAATTTGACTAACTTTTTTTTTGGAGGGAGGGCGGGGGGGCTGAAAAATACTGATTTCTTGATTGCTAATTTTTTTTTTTTGCAAGAAGGGGTAGTTTCAACAAGTTTCATGACCCACTTTCAAAATTGAGGCATTCTGTTTAAACATTTTCAAAATGAAAAAGTCAGGTTTTCTAATTTAAAATGAATTTATTTCAAAATTTAAGCTAGAGTATCTTTTTTTTTAAAAAAAGTCAGAATTGAAACAAAACATTCTAATTGACCCAAACAGATTCCCCTCCTTCAGATTTTCAGTGAGTGAAAAATGTTCAAAATTTTTCTCAGAATTTTTTTGCAGTACATAAAAACCATTTCCCCACTCAGCTCTACACAGGAGTAATTTTGAGGTTACTTTCTCAGTATTTATATCATGCTTTGAAATCCTGAAACAAGTGAGAATCATCATTATATAGCATTACTATGGTTGTAATTTGGGTAGTTCAAACATTTAATAGTCTATCCCATTTTGTTTCACCACATCATCACATGTTGCACATTGAAGAAAGCAATCTCCTGAATCAAAATATTCCCTTCAGAAACCTTATAAATGTTCACACTTTCTTGATAAAAATCTAAAACAAGTTGTTGTTCATGAAAAAAGGACTACCTGAATATAATTACCACCCATCTACCCCCCCAAAAAACCCAACCAAAGAAAAAACTTTAAAAAGAGGAAAGAAAAGTGCTAAATGTCTCTGCTCAGCCACATGGGAGATCAGTGGTCCAGCGTGTTATGGAAGAGAAATCTGGTTTGAAAATGCTTGCCAAAAAACAGCTGAATATTTTTATATAATATAGTACTGTGAACTACTGAATATTTAAACATTTTGAATTTCAAGGTCTGGCATGATATGCTGAAGTGTTGCTTGTTGACCCTGTTGTTTCTAAAGCTTGATTAGAAAATTTTCACAGACTATATCTAGATTACAACCTATTCTTCACTGCTGCAGTGACTGGAGTTAAGTTTCCCACACTTCAGAATGTCCATAGCTGTTTCTGTAGCCATTCTCTCTCTCTCACACACACATACACACCAACTTAAAAAAAGAAATGGTCCCAGTTCACAAGTTGAAAGTGAGGAGCAATTGCTATTGGGCATTATAACTAGAAAAAAGTATTCACTGGACCCATTCTATCTGTCCTTTCAAATTGAGTATATTTTTAATAGACTGGAAAGATTGCAATATACACACAGAAGTAAAATCATTGGCAGTTTTTACATCAAATGCCTTTGATAGAGTTAGCCAAAATGGTATAGCTCAAATAACTTCATGGTAACCTGTGGACCTTTAACTGTCAGAAGAAGATAGGAAAATGTGGGAGAAAATAGGTAAACACTTATGGAGTCAACAATTTGAGTTTCATGGGACAGATCTTCCATTGATGGAAATCAGTGTAGCACTACTGACATCAATGAAGTGATACTGATTTACACATATCTGTGTGGATGGATCTGAAGGAGAACTCTGGATAGCTCGAAAGCTTGTCTTTTGCCATCAGAAGTGGTCCAATAAGAGCTGGGCACACACCTTGTGTCCTGATGGAATTCGTAATTATTTCAGCGTTCTATTGTAATTCTAAAGAACACTGCTTATTACACTGTATCAAATACACTCAGCAGCTTTATATATGAACATAAGATGGTGTTTATCCTCTTTACATTGTAGAAACAGTAGGTGAGCATTCTAATTGCCTTATTTCTTTGTGCTGTTGTGTTGGGAAGAGGGATAAGTTTAAAAAAGGCTAATGTACAGTATACGCAGGAAAGTCCTGTCTAGCTTGCACTGTATTCGTTTTTTTTAAATGTAAGACTTAAGAAGTAGGTCAGATCAGTATTAAAGTACCTTATTTGTAGCTTTGGCTTTACTAATAACTTCCAGTGATTACTTTAATCACTTTGACGTGCTCAGTATTAGTCAGACTTCTTGCACTGATATATTTTTTGCACTTAAATAAAACTTCATTTTGATTTTCTCTGCATTTCTACTTAGCATGAATGATAGACTTTTTCTTTACCATAAAATTTTTAAAAAATCACATTAGTCACTAGTTCTAATGGGATCACATCCTTTAAACTCACTGAAAGGCTAAGTCCCTAATGCTTAGTCAATGAAAGTTTAAATTAGAACATTAAAATAAAAAACTAAAATGCAGCTGGGCAGTAAAAACATTCTGGAGGAAACAAGGATTTTTCTTCTTAATAAAATATAAATTAGGGTAGGATTTTTCAAAAGCATTCAGCATTGGACTAACTGCTCCCACTGAAGTTAATGGAAATTTCCCCATTGGCTTCAGTAGCAGAGAGTTAGCTCAACACTCAGTATTTTTGAAACTCTTACCCTTAATATCACGATGCCACATTATGTCAACTCTGCTTGAGGCTGAAGAGAGCTGGAAGAGGCCAAGCGATGTGGAAAGTGGGGCATCCAGCTAAAAGAACAACTCTAAATGACTCAGCCAAGTGGAGGTGCTCCCTGTAGGCTGACCTGTAGAGGTGCTGAGTTTGAACACGAGAAAACTAATTTAAGGCTCAGCTGTGTTAATGTGCAAGATATACACACTGTGTCCAGCTGCTTGAGGGGGTTCTGATCCAGCTTCCAACCAGGAACTGGCATACACTATAGTAGTTCATGGACTATGGCAGGATCACTATTCCTGTGTCAATAAGAAAGATCACTAACTGTTCTGTCCCCTACACCATTTCTAAAGTCTTCTGCATCGTTCCCAAGTACCCATCAGCCAAGAACCAAAGAACTGAACTTGAAATTCTATTTTTGATCACTACATGGAATTAGTGTCTTTTTTTTTAAATGATTTACATGATACTGAATTGTACTACTGAAGCTACTCCCCAGCAAACAGTAGTGTGCTATGGCTCAGTGTTTTATTTTCCCATATCCCACATTAAGATGATTTAGCTTACCCTGTGTACAGTCAAATATATAAGAAATACACAGTTTGGGGATGAAGATCAAGAGTGAACAGCTATGAAACAGCAGTCACTGAAAGGAAATGAAATAAGCGTGACATACACCTACCTTATATGTTCTAAAAAAATATATCCTGTCGTATAAAAACAAACTAGAAATGTATCAAGGTCTTGACAGAAGGGAAAAAAAATCAGGTCCGGCAAAAGAAATAAATGTGATCTAATCCCTTCCTAAATATGGTCAGATTTTCTTTCCCAAGTCACCTAATGATTCATGACACACAACCACTATTAATGAGTTATTCAATTTAATAGTTTGATAATGCATACTTCCTACAGACCTTTCAAAGAAGAACTATCAGGCTATTTCACAAGGCAACCTCAGTCAATACAATTTAAAGCTTTTTTTAATGTCTTGTCAGGAGATAAATATCTTTTATTTTTCCTCTCAGATGAGTCTGATAACATGCAAAATATTCCAAGAAGACTGTTTAATTTTTGCAAACTTTGAAAAATAAATGATTAAATTGAAATTGATCTTAAATAAGATAGGAGAGATGTGCAGATAGTACAGAGTCCACTTTCAAGATATGGTACTCAACAAAAAGCCCAATTATTATTCTTTGGAAAAAGTAATTCCTGTTTGCCTTACGTCCTAATCATTCTGGGTTATTTTAAATTGAAGTATATTTTACCAGCTATACAGCATGGTGATACTTTGAAAATGAGTATCCCAATTTGAATGTTTACAGATAGCTTTGTCCCTGTTCCCTTTCACAGCATATTTATTTAAACTTCAGGATGCTGGCAATTTCAGACCAACAGAAAACAAAAGCTTAGAATGGCATGTGTACGTGTATACAATATACGCTGTACAGACAATTAATGGACTACACTGAGTCTTTAGCATACGCTAGAGGCTCACATACTATAGCGTGTTGTTCAGGTATCCTCACTTCAGACATCAGCAGAGCTGAACGAATAGTTAAAAGTTCTCTATGAATATTCATTCAAATTTAAAAACAAATTTTGACTTGACCACTTTCATTTCCCACAAACATTTGAATAGTCGCATTTTACTTAATTCACAAAAAGTAAATGTTAAGTTTGAGCACAAGAATATCAGCTTAAAGTAAACTTCAAATCGTATTAGCAAATATAGAGTTTTAACACCCAAACTACCAAATAAGCCAACAGCAGGTCTTGGCTAAGCCTTGAAATTAACTGAATTGGTCCCAATTTTAACCAGTGGCTGATAGTGGGGTAGTTGAACTCTTCTAGCTTTACACATATGTAGGAATTGCTGTCTGTCTCTACCAGCAGGACTTAGCTAGAGACAAGCCAAAAACTGAACTATTATTTAGTCAACTTTCTAAGAAGTGTGGGGTTAAGAGAAAATGGGCCCCAGATCGAAACCATTACTTTTTAGTAATTACTTTGTAAAAATCAAAACTAAGCCAGTTTTCCATCTCTATTTTGTCTCTTCCCATTTTTATTCCCTTGGGCTGAACACTGCTGTGGGTTCCAAACCATGAGTCCTCATGTACTGTGGAGCACACAAACAAGGAAGGTTGAGTTGCAGGGATCAAGGGTCCTCTGGCTGGGCAGAATAATTATATCCCTGGATTGTGTCAAGACTAATCCAAGTGGACACACATCTTCTCATTTATCAATTTCCATGATTGTTTCAGAAGTTAGTGGAGTTAATAGAATGAATACTCTACCTCTCCTAAACCAATGAGTTTTTATTACTATGCCAGCATCCATGTGCCCCAACCACACTCCCTTCTGCAAGTATCAGATAATTAGATATTCACTACAATCAATTGTGTACTGTAAGTATTTTCAGCACTCCGTCAACTCTGCTGAGGCTCAATCTCTCTTCTGGGCAAACATATTGTGCATACATTAGTTGCGCTGTAAAAAAAAATCCCCCAAAAAAACAACCAAACCCCACCCCCACACCCTGGCTAAATATTTGCACCTTATTTCTAATTACTTGATTTGTGGCTGTTGCCATGCAAATTGTGTCTGCAAAAGTAAGGGAAATAATGCAAAGCACATTGTTTTCAGGTGAACAAAACAAAACTGAAATTCAGTGGACCCATTTCTTGGTTTTAGCTGAGCTGTGCTTGGCACTCCCAAAAAGGGAGAAAAAGCTTAATTTCCCCACCTTTGCAGCTCTTCACTTCTGGGACAGACTAGGAGTTAGTTCAGCACCCAGAGTAGGTGTTCTGGCCTGATCTCCTTTAGCACCAATAGACCACTTCAATAGCTAAGAATAGCCAGAGCACAGGCACACACTGACCAAGCCTCCTACACCAGGAAGATTCCCAGTTATAGTCTGTTAAGGTCATTTCTTCCACTAGAACAAAGAGGGAGCTATAAAAGACCGATGAGGCTTACTGAGTTTATAAAAACAACCCAGTAAAAACTTTACTTGACATGCATAAAGCTTCCAGAGATCCGCTCTGAATGTACAGCCTGTTGTCCAAAAATCATATTAAGTAAGAATAATTTTTATTTCTGAAGCTATATTGTCACTCTGCTATAAGATATTTTTTACAGTGACAAAGACTGAGTTTTTCCAGCCAATTAGAAATGTAGTGTAGTCTGAATTAACTGCTACAGAAATATTCAAACAATCTCTCTCTCTCTCTCTCTGCGCGCGCGCGCACACACACACACACACAACAGAGAAAGGTTATAGTCAAAGTTGAATATAACTAGCACCCTAAACAGAAGTTATCCAATTCATTCTAAAAACAGTTTTCAGATGAGTTTTGGGTGAAACTACCAGTACTTTGCACAGACTGAATCCAGGTTTTCCATAATATTGTAAGCCATTTGGCGTATAAATTTTGAGTCCAGGAGAGACATAAAAAGCAGGAAGATTCACACAACAACTAGGTTCAGATGATATGTACTACATTCAATAAAGATAAAATATTCACAGCTTGGAGCAAAACTGCAGATATTTTTGAATTCTATTCAAGTCAGTGGGACTACCTGCATGAGTAAAGCAAGCAGTACTTGGCAGTACTACATTTTGTATTTTACATGGAAATCCTGAAATGATTTTCCTGCAAAATCTATCAGCCTCAAAAACCACATCATGATGAGAGAAATTAGGAATCCATGGTCATGGGTTTATTTTCTCCCACTAGTGTGCACGTTAAGAACAACCACAACGCACACAAAAGAAAGAGTTTCTCCACTAACATATGTTTTAACTTAGAAATATGTGTTGACAGCTACATTTTGGACTACATTTCTCAAACAGCAAGATCCAACTTTCTTATGTTAGAAGATAACAGAATATTATTGTGTACTAATAATATATGCAGACGTTTTTTAATAATTATTTTGTCTTATGTCAGGTGTTCAGCTGAAAGCATAAAGTCTGAAATCACCTGCATAAAACACATGCTGGTACAAATGTCTCAGCAGTAAAGCTGTAAACAAACTTCCATAACTATATCCCAAAGATCAGGGACAGGTTTTAGTTAGAAAACCAGAACTTTGGCCTTCTCTGGAAGGTTTGCAAACCTCTTAGAAAACCTAGGTTAAGTTTTCGGCAAAAAAAATGGTGATTTAGGGGTTGTGGTGATTTTTTTTTTATAAATAAAAAAATATTTTGACCCTAAAGACAGGCACAATAGATTGGTTCTAAATTAGTTTCATTTTGAGAGGCTGCTTAAATTAAAAAAGCCAAGAACATATAAGGTACAAATCTTTATGAACAAAAGTGAGTGTGTGGAGACAATGTGCAGGTTTCCATGAACCTGTGTGACTCAAAATTGTCAAGTTCACCACAGCTCTTTATTTATTTTATCTGACCAGAATTTAAAATAAATAAATAAATAATCAATCAATCAGATATGGCTGCTGTGATTTCAGATCCTTCCACTCTCAAACTGAAGTGTGGTCTAATAACATAGGCCAGTGGTCCCCAATGCGGTGCCCACGGGCACCATGGCGCCCACCGGGGCATTTATGTGCGCCCACCTAATGCCCAGCAAGGGAGAGAAGCCACGGCCCCACGCCTGACGAGGACAGAGAACTCAGGCTGCGGGCGCGGTGTTCTCTGTTGCCGGCAGGCACAGGGCCCGCCTAGTGCCCAGCAGGGTAGAGAAGCCACGGCCCCGTGCCTGCTGGGGACAGAGAACTCCAGGGCTGCGGGTGCTGGTGTTCTCTGTCCTCGCGGCTTCTCTCTTCTCTCTAGAGTCATATATTATGTAATATTAAATACGATTTTTTCATATTATTTAATGTACAAATACAAAATAAGCCTGAAAAGTTGTTGGCACACGCCGCACTCTTCTGAAAACATGAATGTGCTACTGGCCACAGAAAGGTTGGGGACCACTGACATAGGCACAGTATTTTCAGAAGAGCTTTTATAGGCATATGCTATTTTTGACTCAGGTACAAACTGCATACAGGAATTGCGGTAGATGTGACAAACACAATGATGTTTTCTTTGATTTCTAAATGTACTGGATGCATGCGTCACATTACTCTCTCAAGACAGTAAAATAAATCAAATACAATAGCATAAGGAAAGAAAGTTAACAGAAAGCACCTGAAATATGAAAGAATAAAAGGAACTAGTGCAAAAGTCCTCCAGAGCATGCAGTAGGTTTAAGACTGCAATCACAGATGGCTGAGAATGTTAGCTAGGGGTGGGAAGATGTGGGAGGTGGTCACAGAGGTTACTCCCCTGACTCCCAGCTTCTCCTGCCCAAAAAATTTCTCCACCAGTTGCTGTCCCGGCCTGTCAGGATGAGCAACTGGCGTGCCAGGACACTGTTAGCTTAGGTTTACCTCTGTGCCTGTGGATGAACAAGGTAAACAAACCATCTCAGCCCACCTGCGGCTTATCCTGATGGCCTGGGAGCCAAAGTTTGCTGACCCCTGAATTTATTGGGTTGGCTTACGAACGGGTTATAAATATATTTTCCATTTTTACTTATCCATCTTGAGGGAGGGCAGTCAGCTTCTAAATGAACTGGCTTATGAGTATAAATGGTAATTACAGCCTGATTACTTGGAATTTATGGAAGTTAAATGAATTCTACTAAAAAACCAAAACAAAACAAGTTTGGCACAAAATTATTATTCTGACTGCAGCTTTAAAACATGAGTTATTCTATAAAATCCTTTTGCATGAGTCATATCTGCTAAGTTTTTGTTTGGGTTTTCTTTAAGGGGGTTGGGGGTTGTTTTTTAAATTATTTTCATAACAAGTCCGCAGTCATGGGACAATATCTACTGCAGCATTGGCAGATTAGGGCCAGCTGGTGTTTTTCCAGTTGATTTGCATTTTCTTGCTCAAGGTGATCTCTTTGTTACTAGTATTGATGACTCAAAGTTCTGACATGTTGTATACACTGAGTTTCTGTGAGGTCAAGGACAATCTCAGCAATAAACATAAACATATAAATAAAAATAGCATGCACAGAAATGGCCAGCTAAATTTTCAGATATTTTGTCCTCAACGTTTCTTTTATTTGAATTTGCCCTCTTATTAACGAAATACAACTATAAACTCAGGTCAATTAAGGATGCTAGAACTGAACACTGTCAGCCCAGGAGCAGTCTCTAAATACTATACATGTGCAATTTTATGATTTTTTTCTCATCATTTTAGACTACCTTTAATATAGTAAAGGCTCTCTGCGCTAACAGGCTGACTGTTTATCATTATTCATAGACTCAAACTTTAAGGTCAGATGGGACCATCATGTTCATCAAGTCTGACCTCCTGCATATTGCATTTGATGGCTGTAATTTGTTTCCACAGAATATAAAACTAGCTAATGGAATACAACTGTCTCCAACAAGCTTTTCAAAAGAAAAGAGTCCTATTAAAAATATGATTTTACATATATCAAATTACAACATAATAGGTAATTTCAGGATTTCTAGTGGCCGCAGGCCTAACCCTACCCCAGAAAGGCCTACCCTTAATAATCATAATCCTAAAGAGGGAAGCCTATTGGTCCCAGGTCTAAAGCTAGCAGGGAGAGTCCTTCCTTTCACAACCCTAATCATAGCCTGGGGACCCCTACTCTTAGTAACCCTAACTCTAGCCCACAGTCTCCTACCCATGGCAACTCTAATCCCAGTCAGGGGATCCCTATCCTTAGTAACACTAACCTTAGCCCAAGCCCAGGCAGCTCTATCTGTTCCAAGTCTCACCATAGCCTCAGGATTCCTACCCTTGGTAATGCTAACCCTAGCTTGGTGATCACTAGCCTTCGTAACCCTAATCCTAACCCAGGGAACACTAATGACACACCAGGTATAACCCTAGGCCCAAGAGGATCACCCTTAGTCCCTCTAACCTTAGCTTGAGATCGCTACTGGCCACAGGCCTAATCTTAGCTTGAGGATCCCTACTCTTATTGACCCTAACCTTGACCTGGGAAGCCATACTGTCCCCAGGCCTAAACCTAGCCCAAAGAATCCTACCCTAACCCATAAACATGCATTGCCCACTGAACCTCTTAAAATAGGGCCCTCAAACTGAATCTTTTTAGCTCCCATGATATCTTAATGTGTTATTGGCAGGCTTACTTGATTAATTTCTAGTTAAGGTTTTCCAAGTCACAGTGCAGACTCCCAAGGATAGGAATCAGGAGGCCAGAGATACTTCCCCTGCAAACAAATAGGTAAGAAGCGGGTAAGTGGAAACACGGCACCACACGTTCCTACATGCTGACCAGCAAAGCTGGCTGAACATATGGGGGCAGTATGCTGCCCTATTAAAGGGTATCCAAAATTATATTCCCACCCCCCACCTTTGGGTTCAAGAAGGGAGTCTTCAGAGGCATTTTACCCCCAAATTACCTTGGGCTGGTGAATGTGCATACTGCCCCTTAACTCAGGGAATGGTTTTAAGGGCACAGTTCAACCCTAAGTTTTCAATTAAGGTTAACAAATCTGGGCTTGGAGAGGATCAAAGGGGTTTGAATAAATTCCAAAGTCAAAGGACCATTACAGGGCTTGCCTTGCCAACAGCTCTCCTACTTTTAGTGAGGTATTCCAGTCATGTACAACATGGCTGCATGAAGAGAGGGGTAGACCCTCAGGAAATCAGAACCGAAACCGTTTATGGCTTTATAGGTTAAAAACCCACACTGTGAACTTCAGAGCATTGGTTTAATGTGCTTCCTGTGTGCAATAGCCTTTCATAAGCAAGCAGTCACATTCTGCACTAGTTTCTGGGCTGTATCCCACATTGCAATAATCTCATTTCAAGGTGACAAAAGTATGTATAATTGTGACACGTGAAGATTTGGAAAGAAAAGGATGTAGTCTTCCCACCAAGTGCAAAGGGAAACAACTATTTCTGGCTAGTGCTCTACTGGAGCACCAATAAAGTAACACAGATGCTGCCTACATGCCAGATTACAGTTTCAAATAAAATATGCAGTCCTTCAGTCAAGGATGCCAGGAATCACCAGTATTGCCTGGTGCTTCTCCCAATCTCACATTAGTGTCATCTTATTGAGAGTAAGCCTCATTCGAGCCTAAAACTCATGGAGGCACTTGCAATTGAATCCACTTCACCACCTGGGCCAGACATTATGGAGATATAGGTGCTATGCTTTGGTCCTTCATCAGATGCACCAGCCCTCATATTTCCATATACCCCTCCCAATAGGCTCTTATATATTCTGAGCAGGAGGAGTTACCAAACGGACTCTTTCAGCAACCTACAGGACAGGTCCCTTGCAGTGGAGGTTCAGTTGTACAAATATAACCTCTTAGGATGTCTAAGAAGAAAAAAAAAGGACCATTCAAGAGCAGCACCATCTACCTCTGCTCTAGACTGCACATTTGTCATTAAATATTTGTGCTCAACTGTAGCAAAAGGCAGCTGATAGATTTAGGAAAATCAGCAGAGACATTTGACCATTGTCTGCCACACAGAGGTTATTGCCCAATCATAGAATCATAAGACCGAAGACACCTCAAGAGGTCATCTAGTCCAGTCCCCTGCATTCAAGGCAGGATTAAGTATTATCTAGACCATCCCTGACAGGTATTTGTGTAACTTGCTATTAAAAATCTCCAATGTTGGAGATTCCACAAGCTCCCTAGGCAATTTATTCCAGTGCTTAACCACCCTGATGGTTAGGAAGTTTTTAATAATGTCCAACCTAAACCTCAAATGCTGCAATTTAAGCCCACTGCTTCTTGTCCTATCCTCACAGGTTAAGGAGGACAATTCTTCTCCCTCCTCCTTGTAACAATCTTTTATGTACTTGAAAACTTATCATATCCCCTCTCAGCCTTCTCTTCTCCAGACTAAACAAACCCAATTTTTTCTAGTCTTCCCTCATAGGTCATGTTCTCTAAACCTTTAATCATTTTTGTTGCTCTACTCTGGACTTCCTCCAATTTGTCCACTTCTTTCCTGACATGTGGTGCCCAGAACTGGACACAATACTCCAGTTGAGGCCTAATCAGCATGGAGTACAGCAGAATTACTACTTCTCGTGAATTGCTTACAACACTCCTGCTATTACATCCCAGAATGATGTTCCCTTTTTTTACAACACTGTTACATTGTTGACTCATATTTAGCTTGTGGTCCACTATGTGAGCCCACAGTACGCCTTCCTAGGCAGTCATTTCCCATTTTGTATGTGTGCAACTGATTGTTCCTTCCTAAATGGAGCACTTTGTATTTGTCCTTATTGAATTTCATCCTATTTACTTCAGATCATTTCTCCAGTTTGTCCAGGTCATTTTGAATTATAATCTTATCCTCAAAAGCACTTGCAGCCCCTCCCAGCTTGGTATCATCCGCAATGCAATCACTGTGGTTTGTGTCTCATTCCTAGGTCTGTAACTATGTTTACTAAGATAAAGAACATCTGAGGACTCCCCAAAACTGACAGAACTATCACTTTCTTGATGACCTTTCCCAAATGAGAGTTTAGAAACCCAATGATGAGCAAGACAAAACCATCAAGAAACGCTTTCTTCAGCTGAGAACTCATCCTAGCTTCTAGAAGAGTAATTGACATGTGCTATTCTCCTCTTTTAAGGATAGATGCATCACTTTTACCAATAATGGGCACAGTACCCAGGGCCGGCTCCAGGCACCAGCTGAGCAAGCAGATGCTTGGGGCGGCCAAGGGGAAAGGGCGGCATGTCGGGCTCTTCGGCAGTGGGTAGGGACCCTCTCCGAATTACTGCCGAAGAAGAAAGTGGCGTGGTGGAGCATTCGCCGATCGAGATAGTGGCTTTTTTTTTTTGCGCCGCTTGGGCAGCAAAAATCTTGGAGCCATCTCTAACAGTACCTTACCCTCTCTGGCTTTTATCAACCAGGAGGGACTTCAGACCATAACTTATGAGGTGGATTGAAGCACCAACATCTCACCATGTAACATTAGCCGCAATTCAAACAGAGAACACTAGATGCTAGTTTTGGCAAGACATCAACCTATCTCAATGGTAATAAATAGTTCAGTCTAGATCCAAGTTACACATCAACAAGATAATTTTTGTAGCAAGAAAAAAAACTGATCCTGTAAATGAGTGGGAACAATGTATATTAAGTAAGAGATCAGATCTAGAACAGTTCTGCACAATGAGACATTTGATATGCTATAGTGCTTCATCACCTGCACAACTATGACAGAAGACTTCAAAAAGTCTGTCAATCAGTCCGATTCCATGCTAGACTGGCCTCTAGCCATATTTTCTCTTGCTTTGCTTCATTTGTCGTCTCAAATCAATGTGACCCTGAGAACAAAGCCATCAGAGAAGGCATTGAGGGCCTCCCTCTATTGCTAGGCTATTATCTTCTAGCCTAACAAATATTTAATAGAACAGATAGCTAGTTGAATGGCGCTTTCACTCAAGGCTGCTTCAAAACTTACCAGTTCCATCAGCCTTTAAGACAGGGCTATTATGGTAGGTAGCTTGCCCTAGTCCTAGATCAAACTAAACATAATGGTGTTCCCCTTGCCCCCCACAAAGCTGCTACACCATTACCTCCCTGACATCTCAAATAAATATCATAAAATCTTGTTTCTCTTTTTCTCTGTATCAGATTTAAAAAAAAATTATACCTTATAAATGTGAGATAGTTTCCCCCACAAAGAGAACAGCAGTGGGTTTTTCTCTCTCTCTCTCTTCCAAAAAGAAAAGGCAGCAATATTCTGCATTTTTGCTTTTATTTTCAGTCTCCTGGGTCAGCTTACTGATTTGGCAACCGCTTTAACTTAACAAGCTCTTCTTTCTCTAAAAGGAAGCTCAATTTTCCCTACTGATTCTACATGATTTCACTATCCAATCTTGTGGCGGTATTCCAGCTTTGAGAGGAGTAAAGCTGTTAGTCCCCTAAAGCCAACCATATGGTCCTGGCAGAGTAAGCATTCCCTGTTGTATCTGTCTTTAGATAGATTGCTGCCCTGGATAAAAACATCTTCTTGGAGGAGTTTATCTTTCTTGTTAGCATATTCATTTCCCATGTATGTCAGTGAATGCCAAGAAACTCTATTTTTAACTAACATTAAGGACTCAAGACAAACTGAAAGAAGCAAAGCAATGCAAAGTAAAGGTGACACTCCATTTCCTAATTGTCCCATTGAACTTATCATTGCACCATATATATTCAGAGATGTCTGAAATGACTTGACCCAAAGCACTATATATAATTTGCTTTTGTCAATCTTTAGCACAAACTTGGGCCCTGATCTTGCAACCACACCTGCCTGGGCAGACCCTTGCACCCATGCAATGCTGTTCTGACTTCAGTGGGTTTCCACAAGGCCAGATCCTTATGAGCACACGGTGTGCCATTGAAATTAGTGTGTGTTGGGGGGGGCGGGTTCTGGGTGCAACAGTCCATCTGCACTGATCTGATGTCAAGACTAGCACCATACTATTGAAAGTAGGGCGTGTGGTGTTTTTTGTTTTTGTTTTTGTTTGTTTTTAACAGTGGCTTGTAAGGAAACAAAAAAAAAAGTTTAAAATCCTATAAAATTGAATGGAAATTGACATGCCGCAGGATAACAAGCTACTCCTTGTAAAGGTTCGTTTATATTTTTTCTCTAAACACATTACATGGCATTAGACAATACAATATGTGGTGCATTTAGGTATTTTTAAAATTTCTATAGTTGATCAATAGCCCCTTACAGCTCTGAAGAAGCCATTAGAGTTTGCTGTGTAAATACATGGATTTTTAAAAACAAGAATATTTATAAAAAATAAGCCCTATACCTCATTAAGCAGGCTATTCCACTCTTTTCCAACCCAAAATAACTCAGCACAAATTCTGAACAAGATATGCATTCTATTTTAATTTGTAAATGAAATATGGTTTGAGTCATTATGAAAGCAAAATAAATAAAATAAAAATCTATCTCCAGTTAAAATTTTAATATATAACAATAAAATGGTGAAATCAAATTTTATGTTTAAAAAAAAAAACCCTCCACGTTTTTAAGACCAATCTTTTACATGCTGAATATTAGTCCAGAGTGCCTGTTGTACATTATAAACTCCCTGAAACATGGATTCTAAATGGAAATGCTGACACAAACATTACAGAGATGCTTGCAGGCTTTGCTGTAATACAGTTTTATTTACTTGAGCTGCCAGATCTTGGGAAGACAGATTTCAAGGTGACCTTGGAAAAAGTGATCCAGCTGTCCAGGAGCTCAAGATGGATAATATTTTATAGACTACAAACCCAGGAACAGCATGAAGGGCTGTGTTTTGTTGTTTTTAAATTCTTTTACAGTGCTTAACAAATAATCTAACTAAGCCGCTAAGAACAGTGGTTAATAGAAACTTTCTCAATTGGTTTAGGGCTTGTCTACATGGAGACATTAGTGCAGAGTAAGCCCAGGTATGAATTTAAAGCACTCTAGTTATTCCACTCTAACTCCCCATGTGGGCACAGGGACTGTGTGCTAAGGGTCTGTCTTTACAGCACAGTTAGCTCAAGTTATAACTCAAGTGTAACCCCCTAACTCCACTCCCGTCCACACACAAAGCTCTCTGGCTCAAGTTAAGCAGTGCTTTAAACTCAAGCTAGTGAACCTGTGGGATTGAGGGGTGGACTGAAGCTTCAGCGATGCTGATGCTTGAGCTAGTAAGACAGTGGGGATGCAACAGGCTGAGTTATAACAACTGATCAGCTAATCTAAACACTCTATGAAATCCCCAGTGTTGTTCTGAAGCATAGTCATGCTGACTCAAGCAAGGCTTGCTCAAGTGCAATAACTCAAGTGTGCTAACGTGTAATGAGACACTTAACTCTGGAGCGCCTCTATGTGGCAGGGTGTAGTGTTGTAGCCCATTTCTGACCCTTGGTGCCCCCAGAAGGCTATTAGCCAACCTTGGTGGGGTCTTCAGTGATTTGGCCTTTCAACCATGTCAAAAGTCCAAACAAACCCTTTCTGGGATTTACCTGTGGCTGGTAGGGGAACCCACCCACCCACTACTCCAGCTTCCAACTCAGGGACTATGTAAACAGCAGCCACATACTTCTTGCTTCAATTTGTTGCTGCTTTTCCCTGGGCCTCTTGCCACCAGCCTTCTTTAGCCTTACCCTTATCTCAGGGTTAAGGTTCTTAGATCCTCTCTCTGCGCAAACCCAGCTATGCAAAATACAGCCAGAAAGCAAATTGTGGCTATCCTCCAAACACCAGTAGCCAGAGGGAAGCCTTGTTCTAGATAGACCTAGCAAAGAACTGCCCTGCAGCTCCTTTTATGTCAGCGTGCTGGGCTCTGATTAGCTGTTGTTAGCCCTTCTACCACCATGTCTCTGTACCTTCCAAGATGGCTGCTCCAGTGGGGCCTCTCTAGGCAGACATGGAGTACTCACCTTTGCTGCTCTTCTCCTTCCCCTTTGCTGCTTCCTGGGGTGGAGTGTAGTAGGACTGAAGGGCCTCCTGTAGGGACCTGCAAAAGCCAGATTCAGCCTGTCACAAGGATCAAACCCAGAAAGAACAAACCAGACCCATCTCTATCTGTGGCTGGCCATAAGATTGATCCTCATTCTATTAGAAACACACCTTGCCATGGAGCCACATTGGAGAACTCTTGGCTTAATTAGGGTGTATATTTGAGTCCATTATATTCAGCTGTAATGTAAGGGATCTGCAGGCTTGTATTCTGTAAGACATTAGCTTAAGTTAGTTAGTATAAGTATAGTCAAGTAGAATAGGGCTATGACCCTTGGCATAGATAAATGGCCAGACAGTTACTATGTATCTTTTCAGGGAAGTAAAAATAGTTTGCTTAATAGCGGGAGATGGAATTTAACAGTAAATGGCAACCACAGGAACAAGGAAGTGATAACCACAAATCTACTGGAGCAAGAGGTGATGGATATGATAATAATTTTAAATGATATTAATATGGATTATTTTGTTAATCTGTGGGATAAGTATAACCCAATATGATGAGGATAAGCAAGTTAAATTTGGGCATGGCAGGCTAAGCGTTAAAATGAATATTCATGATAGGCTCAAGTCCTATAAAAGGGCAAACCACCATGTGGATGGCGTTAGCTTTTTATCATTTGACTCTTCAGCTCTACTGTTATCTACCACCAAAATGGGCATTCAGGAACCTAAAGCATTGGACTCATTGGCATACCAGAGATAGGGTTGGTCTTTTGTTTCTTACCACCAGGTCCTCAAGGAAGTGTGTAAGTATACAAATCCAAGAGCATATGCAAAGAATGATACCACAGATATCCACAATGCTGTATTATACCTATCTGTTTACATAGCTTACAGCTTTTCTGGCTTTATTACTGAGTCTAATAAAAATCTCTAAGGCTTTGCTTTGCCCTCAGTGTGAGTGCCACACACCCAAGGTTCCCTACAAAATATTGAACTCATTGGTTTTAGTTCGGTGTAGCCTGATTCTGGGAAAAGGACCTTATTACCCTCAGCTTGTTAATCAGATCAATTGGCAATCAATACAAATATTAACCATTACAAAGGCAACATACTCAATAAGAATGCAGTCCTTAAAAGAGCTCTAAATGGTACAGAACACAATTGCCCATCTGTTTAACAACATAGGTTTCTGTGAACATATAGCTATACAGCATCAGTTTCCTGTTGAATATAGAATCCAATTCATGGACTCTGTGCTGATATTTAAATCTCTCCAGAAATTTGTTCCTAGCTACCTGAGAGATCTCAATGCCAGTGGCTTCCCTTTGCTATTTAAGTTTCAATGTTTTGGTAGAACATAACTGAGATGGTGAGGCTTGTGAGTGCAAAAAACAGGGATTGAACAGAATCTGGATCTAGACTATGGAATTTACTCCCAGAAAAGCGAAGACTGAGCACAGATTTAGATGCTTCAAGAACATAATGCAGAACTTGTGGCTTTCTCTCAATAATTTCTGCCTATAAAACACATACACACATTTAAAACAACCAAAGCTGGAAACAACTTATAAACTAAGCAAAGGATTACTTTTGAAAGCTGAGAAGGAAGAAAGACTGAAAGAGAGAGAGAGAGACTGCTTAACCTTTATTAAAAGACCAACTTCATTATGGAAATTAGTTTCAAAAGTCCTTTCAGTAGTTACTGTCCCTGATAGCTAAATGACACATAGTCCACCTCACATTCCATATTCAAGCTATATGCATGCACAAGCTGATATAAGAATCATATTTCTGTTAGACACTGAAGAAATGTGCCAAGAGTGCATTTAGTAAGTTTATCATTTAGAAAGACCCTACTGTTCCCCATGATAGGAAGAACCACGCATGACAGATGCTGACCACATTATTCAACACACTTTTAGAAGGCACTCAGATACCATAGTGCAGTATAAGAACCTGAATTGAATAGAATAGCAATAGCAATAACAATAGTCCCTAACTATTTACGGGGAATTCTGCTTGAAATGGTAGAATATTTCAAAACAGTAAGAAACATAAATGTAAGGGTCCTCACTAAAGGAGCCAAAAAGAAAATTGGCATTTTGATAGAAGATATCTTACCAAACCACACACAAGCATACATTGTTTTTAAACTTTGAATTCAGATCTGCAGTTCTATATATTTGTCAGAATAAAGGAAAATGAGTTTGCTATTCAGTGCAGAAATTATATTCTGGAAACACTGAATGGGATCATTTTGCAGGGGCAAAAATAATATCCATTATTAACGTATTAACTTTCAGTATACTGGTTTGCTAAACAAAGCTAGAGTATATAAAAACCGACAGTATACAGATACAAGGACAAAGTCTGAGCCAATTCTTTCCCTCAGTGAGGTCAAACAGTGTGAATGGAGGCAATCTACAATAGGAAATGTTAACGATTTTTTATTTCCATTGAAGAATACTGGAACATTTTTATAATGTTACCTCATTTAGGGTCTGATCAAGCACTTACATTTTACTAATTGACTATCAGATAGTATGTAGATAAAAATCAGTTGGTACCCTTGTGCAGTTCATTCTTGCACAGATAAATCAGGATCATCAGCTTTGCAAAAAACAATAGTGTATAGAACCTTAGAAAAGGAAATGTCACCCTACAGAGAGGAATATATTTATTACTGCACAAGTCAGAGTTTAATGAAGAGTTTTTCTGGCGTCACAAAACATACAAGACAAAACAACTAGATAGGCTTTCAGTGGAATTAATCTAGATTTACACCAATGTAAACAAAAACAGAATATGACCCAATAGTTCTAACTATGGCTAATTTAGCCAAATCCTTCTTGTTTTAGCCACATGAATAGGAATTTAATAGGACAATTTACATAAATAAAGTGAGCAAGTTTTTTTCCCATGTATCTGTTCTACATACTTCTCTTCTAATATACAACTGTTATTTTTTCACATCAATTGCAGTTGGAGTGATCAGTTATTCCAAAGGAATCAATGATGTCACTTTGTGGATTATGTAATGGGTTGGAGGATTGTAGGATTAATAATTTTACTTGTATGTAGGTTACAAAAAAAAAAGGATGCTGTCTCAATCACATCTCTCCTCATTATGCAAGGTTTTAAATTTAAAAAACACACAATATTTTAACAAAAAATGACTGTCTGGACCAAAAAAATGTGCAAGGTGTTGTCAAATTTTCTGCAGTTAATTAGAAGTTATTTCTTTCCTCTCCTTATTCCTTGTTTCAACCTTAGAAAACAGAGTCCAGTATTATCTTCCCATTAAGGACTCTGAAAAACCTCAGAACTATTGCAATAATAGTTGTGGCAAACACAATGCAGGAATGCTGTGATTTATTTTCTGTAGAGAATATCAACCCTATAATTAATAATCAGTTTATAGAATATAGGATCCAGACATTATTACTGGGATATTTTGCCTCAGAAAGGATGTCAGGATATTTTATTTATTTATTTACATACTTTTCAACTCTCTTTGGGACTGGAACTACAAGATCCAAAATACACAAAGGAGGACAGCTCAAAGTATTTATGGCCAGAGACAGCAAGTTTGTATAATTTTTGGTGGCGCCCAGAATGGGTCCAAGTCCCCCACTCCTCCACCGCCACCTAAGGCTCTGGAAGTGAGTTTGGGTGTGGGATGGGGTTTGGGGTGCAGGCTCTGGAAGGGAGTTTGGGTGTGGGCTCTGGGATGCAGTTTGGGTGCTGGGTGCGGGCTGTTGGCTGGAGTAGGGGTTTGGGGTGCAGGAGAGGGGGCGGGGGTTTGGGTGCTGGGTCCAGGCTCTGAGCTGGGACAAAGGGTTGGGGTGTGGGAGGGGGTAGGAGGCATGGGGCTGGGCTGGAGATGAGGAGTTTGGAGTGCAACAGGCAGGCTGCCTCGTGGCTGGGGTGGGGGTCTAGAGTGGAGGACTCCCCGCAGCCCTTTCCCCGTCGGTACAGGCGAGCTCCAGGGGAGGGGAGCCCATCCAGCATGGCACACACCCAAGACCCCCAGGCTGATGCTCAGAAGGTCCATCCAGGATACCTCCGGAGTCAACTTGGAGTTGCCTGCCAGGGGAGGGGGCTGACATAAATCCTCCTCCTCTTCTCCTTGTGCAGGCGCAGCAGCCACCTCAGCCTGCCCCCAGCCCTGCTACCTTGTAGCCGGCCTCAGTAGCAGCCGACAAGGCAGCGCAGCACGGAGCTACAGGGGGAAGCCGCCCACTGCCCAGGGAAGGCAGGAACTCTGGGGAAGAGGCGCACGGGGCCGGGGGATGCCCCAGGGGAGGCACGCGGGAGCGGCAGGTGGGGTGAGGGAAGAGACCAAGCCCTGAAAATTGGTGGAGTTGGGCCCCTCGGGCCCTGAATTTGCTGGAATTTGGGCACCTTGGGCCCATACAACTCACCGCCCCTGTTTATGGCACAAATGGAAGCAGGAGGTGCTGGAAATCTTATTCAAAACCTGTTTCTTGTTAGTTTTCCAATCAAATTTTGCAGAACAAAGAGATTCAGATACTTTGGGTTATCGCTGCCTTCCAAAACAAGTGACATGTCTGCAAAAGTCACTGCATTACTTTGCTGAGGGCATTATTCATGATACTGGATGGCAAATGAAGCAAGGAATCCAAGTGTTTTTGCCATATTTGTAGGAACTCTGCTTTCTCAGCAATAAGCTTGTTACAGGCATTTTATTAGCACAGAACTCTGCCAGGTCTACACTTGGAGCTATGGGAGTGATCCCCAGCTCACACAGACATACTTGTGCTAGCTCTCATAGAGCTAGCATGCTAAAAATAGTAATATAGCTACAGTGGTATAGGCAGCAGTGAGCTGCATACTGGTTAGTTGCCCCCAGTATGTACCAATGGGAGTCCAGTAGAAGGGGTCTGGCTTAAACAAGAAAAGAGGGTCTTCTCACAGTGTCTAAACTCAGTGGGGCAGTGTCCTCTCCTGGCTCCCATAACTTTCAGTAGCTGGCACTAGGTTGGAGCTCTGCCAATCTGGACACTGGTCTCTGCAGGGCTGGACTGTCTGACTCACACGCTAGATCCCACAGCAGTCCAAAAACTCCATTGGTGGGGAAGGAAAGTTAATCGGAGACTCCCTGAGCTGTTCTGCAGCTCTTACAGCTCCAAAACTCAAAGCTCAAAACCGAAACTACAACTAGTCTCTTTGTTTCTGAGTGAGGCTGTCCCTTCCAATGAAGGGTTGAGAAACTCTGGTTCACCACAAGCCCAGCAAAGTGCTTGTCATAATACCCAATGCAAACATCTTCCTATTAGCCTCAGTAAGAGTTCTAATCCATTCTGTCCCATCCCCGACTCCAAGCATACTGGAAATGGTGTCAGAGGGCTCTGGTAGTCATTATTGTTGTAGTCCTTTGGGTAGGATCCCCACCCCAGAGGCTCAGTCCAGAGTTCCAGGAGCCGGCAAACTCAAGGTGGCGGTAATATATAGATATAGATATAGATATGTAAAATTAGGAGATCAGGTCTTTCATTATGTAATCAGTTAATGCAGAAGAATGATGTATTGTTGGGCAAATTGGTTTTACAACTATTGTATATCATATAGTTGACCACAGTTGTAAAACCAATTCACCCACAGTGCATCACTTAAAGTTTAAAATATATTATACTGTAATAACAGCAGATTGTCAGATTATACATGTAAAAATTAAATATGTCAATTTCCCTAACAAGCTGTTTATCTTAATGCATACAATAAGAGAGAAAAATTAAGAGTGCCTGAAAGAACATCCAAATTTCCTCGCCTTGATGTTTTTAATCCAAAAAATTAACATTCCATTACAAATTTTTGCCTTTGTTTCTTTTAGGGAGGAAAAACCAACAACAGCATAACTGTTCATAAACACGCCAAAGGAAGGATTAGCATCAATCATATTTTACAATCAGCACAATCTGTAATAACTGAAAATACAGAATTTATCTTTCACTTTATGTTTTTAAAGGGTATAATGGTTTCTGAACACGTCAAAGAAGGTTTATCCTAAAACAACATCAGTTGATGGATTATAAAAGCATTTGATGTCTTCACAAAAGAAAACAAAATTATTGTTCAGTATTGCATAGAGATTTCCATAATGCAACAGGCTAGTGGTCTATTTTATTGGCGTCCTTGGTGCAAGACTAACCAATGCTGCACGCATTAGGATAATACCTAAGTCCTTTATAAGCAATACTGTGCCAAGGGACATAGGTGTGGGAGTGAGCTTCCATAAAGGATTGTGAAATGGCTGATAAGGTTCTGTTACTGCCTGTCATTGATGACTAGCTGTAGGCTGAAAAAGGAAGCCAAGCATGTACATATACTCCTGTAAATGTACAGTTTATAACCACTGTCAAGACTCTTGATTGTGCCTTTTCAGGACCACACCAAAAAGGAAGTAGGAGAATATGGAGATCTCAAAATAGTATGGGCCCTGAAGATTTAGTGTTCTGACACATTGGTTTGTGACTATCTATAGGCACCTACTGACAATATTTCACTTATTAGTTAAATAACAGTTTCTGAACTTCCTTTGGGTGAATGAGATCATTTGGGATCCAATAGCCTCAAGAATGCCTCTGTCCAAAACCTTTCAAAGCTTTCTTATTGATGGTAGGATATTTAACGTTAGGATTTTTGTCGACAACATGGGAACAGTAATTTGTATTTGTTACCCAGAGCAGCGGTTCTCAACCTTTTTGGGCTCAGGACTCATGTGTAAATGCTTATGGCCTGTCATGACCCTGTAAATAGTCTGGGGGTGGGGGCCATGGGGTGGTTTCAGTCAGGTTCTGTCCCCCAGCCGACCCCAGGGTGTGGGATTGAGTCCTGCCCTGCGCTCACCTCATAGTGGCATCTCCTGCAGCTCCTGTAATGTGGGACTGGCTGGGCTTGGCTCTCATTGCTGGGTGTTTCAGCCTCTGGGGTGGCAGTGCTGCTCACGTTTGGCCTTACCGTCCTTGACTGGACCAAGTTTGTCTGAGTGGAGTTGTGACCTGGCTCATGGGGTTGCAGTCCCACTCACTCAAATTTGGCCTATCTGGACTCCTGTCATCATGACGGCTAGGCCAAACCTGAGCGATGCTGGAATCCCAGAGGTTGCAGTGCCTGGAATAGGGAGGCAAGTTGACACACGACTCTATGAAACATTCTGGTGACCCAATTTCGGGTCCCAATGCCTGGGTTGAGAAATCCTGACCTAGACAACATCAGTTTGTATTTGCTGGTCATTTTTGCCATTTAATATAACTTTATTCTCACTTTTCAAATAAATGTTATTCACTTGAATTTTGGTGTTAAATTGAAATCTAGACATGCGTCTGAATCAGACTCTGAACATCTCCATCCTGCTTTTGGTTCTGGACCCAAGTTCAGATTTGCAAATCTGCAGTTTGTCACCATCTCTGTAGTGGGGAATACTAAATCTCCACATCAAAATGCCCTGAATTTCTAAGACATTGAATCTGGATTTGGTGACTCAGGCCTTTGCAACTGCTTATTTATTCTGCACCATGCACATTGTTTTAAATCTCTCACTACTAGCTGTAAGTTATACCAGTGGAAGGAGAGGGCCTCTCTTTGTTCAGCCACAGCAGTTTTTATACATCTGAACATGGGGGCAAATACTTGAACTTTTCTATTGAAAAAAAAGACCATTAATCAAAAATGTGCATCAATTTGACCTCTTTGTCCATATTTTTTTCCTAAACAAACTGCTTTTTATGCCTTTATTTTACACTGGTCTCTTTTCCCCACTTATTTCTGTTTTTAGTGACTCATGCGTGATGCTTTATAAACTATATGCAACACTTTGTGTTATTATTAATACTAATATTATAAAATTGCAATGAGTTGTGCCAGATATGCTGTGTGAGTGGTCAGTGAAAATGTTATGATTTATCATGTTAGTATCACCTTTGTATTGTGAGTTATAGATATGTATGATATAGCTGTATTTCAAAACTGGTGCTGTTTCTGGATGACACCCCCAGACAGATTGGCATTAGCAGTGCCTAGCCTGTTTGATGGCCCATCAGCTGTACAATGAACCCACTGAAAGGGGCCAGGGGAAACACCTTATGAGTCAGCAAGGCATATAGGGGCATGCTGGTGGATGGAGAACTCTAAGGCTTTTCCATACCATGTGTTGTGAAGCTTGTGTCTGGGACACAGGAAGTACAACCCACATGGCAAACGGGTATAAAAAGGCAGCTGCATCTTTTCCATTTGGTCTTCATTCCTGTTTCTTATCTCTGGAGTAACTTTTCTACAAACAAAGCTCTGAACAAAGGACTGAATGACTCATCCAAGCTTTGGATGTGTTCCAGAGGGACTTTCAAGCCAGCAAACTCACCAGTACTGCTAAGAACCTGATATATGGACTTTGAAGTCTCTATATGTATCTGATTGCTTTACCATTTAATAACTCTCTTGTTCTTTTCTTTTATAATAAGGGTTTAGTTTTAAACACTAAAGGATTGGCTGGCAGCATTGTATTCTGGGTCAGATCGAAACTAATATTGATCTGGTAATGTGGCTGGCCCTTTGGGTCAGAAGAACATTTTGTATAGAGAACAGAGTTTTAAAATAACTTCTCACTCTACTGCACCTATGTGCTGACTGGGAGACAGGGAACTGGAATGCAATAAAGGGTGTTGTGAGATTTCTTTTTTAGCTTCTTGATAACCATTGTGGGGGACCAGAAGCACAGTTTGTGACTGGGTGGTGAGTCTAACTTCAGTGTTAGCCACCAGTTTTGGGAGAATCTGTTCTCCTTTTTGACCTTGGCATTTTCAGTGGGGGCTACCCAAGGCATACCAGGTCACATGATGTTAACTTTTTTCTGCAGGCATCTGGAACATGGTTGTGGTCCTTTTTTACTTCTTCCTTTTTTGGCTAATGTGGTGGGGCACTCTAGAAGTAATTCTCAATAACATGGGACTGAATATGGATGTTCATCAGTCGTCTTATTCATACTTGCAGTTAGGCCCTGCAGAAAAGGGAAAGATGGTGAAAATGTATCACCGCACACAAGCCACACTAAGTCCAAACCTATATTGCTAGATTTTTACACTTAGTTTAAGTGTAATGGCAATAGTAAAACAGGTGGGAAAAGCTGATTGTTACAGATGCAAATGTACATTCAGGTTACTCATTGGGGCTATCTATATGACAAAACGAGGTTTTGTTGTTGTTCATTTTTGTTGTTTTAACTGATTTAGCTAATAGGATTTGAAACATTCCTTGGTCTTGGTGTAACCAAGATTTTTAGAGATTCTGAACTCTGTCTACGCTATGTTATTAAGGAGTATTAAATCACATTCACTAACTCACTTACTAAAAAGCTCCTCTTTTGATGTCTAGATATAGACTCACCAATGGTGAAGAGCAAGAGAGGGAATAGGTGAAGAGTAAGAGGGAACCCTGTTTCCAGGTAAAGGACAAAGAAGTGGTCTAAAAATCTATATTTGTTTCTGGGGTTTGAATTGATGTACTTTATTGTTTCTTGTGTGACTTCTTGCCAACAGTCACAGCATTATTAATTTTCCAAGGGGACAGCACCCTTTTTTTGTTGGGTACAGTGAGGAGTCACCTTGGGTGAAGGCAGCAGGTGTCACAAAAAAGAACTCAGGACTCAACCCATGCAAGGAGAAGGGAGAAGCTATTCCAAGTACCAAGCATCAAGGAGGAGCCATATCTCAGGGGAGATGCTACATACACAAAAGGGAAGAGTTAAGCTCCCAGTGGAAGCCTTAACTTTGACTCATCTCTCTTTTGCAATGTTTATAGAAGAGTGGTGTTGACCATTAATATTTAGAGGTTTAAATATTTAAAACATTTTCCACTCTATCCCCTGTTTTAGTGAAGGGTTTGGATGGTGTATAGTAAATACAGTAAATAAAGTATGGGGCACATATTGAAAAAAAGGATTAAAAAGAATTATTGAACAGCTGCCTCATTCCCTGAGCAAGGTCCATCCTGTGAAATGAATTAATTTGGACTCCTGCGGAGAACAGTGTGAGATTATAATACTGAAGACTGTCATAGTGCACACACACAAGGAACAGACTTAAGATTGCACAGGTAGCCGGCATTCTGGCATTTTCTAGCTTCTGAGTGCTTGACATTGTAGCCTTAATAGCTTTCTTTTAATGCCGTTTTTTTGTTAATGAAATACATGTTTTCTGTCTCTCACTTTCTGGATTTTTTTTTTAACTATAGTATGTCCCATCATCATACAGCAGAGAGAGTAGAATGTTTTATACTATAATTAATTTGGAACTGTGCCTTAATCACAATGGAAAGGAAAAAAAAGTCTACACTTTAAAATACAAAGTGCTTTAACATTAGTAATCTAAATCACAATATCAAGAAAATTGTATTATTTATTATTTGTATTAGTGTAGCAGCTCATCCTATGAAGGAATTATCTAGCTTTGTATTTATTTTAGGGCCTTATTTGGTCCTTATTACATATTAGCTGAGCACTTCACAGCTATTGATCTTCACAATATTCCTATGAGATAGAGAAGTCACTTTATCCCCATTTTACAGAGGAGGAACTGAGGTGCAGAGACAGTGACTGGCCCAACATCACAAAGGAAGTCCCAGGCTAGTGTCCTAACCACGGGTCAATCCTTTCTCTGCACACCACTGGAATGTATGCTGATATTTTTCTTTAACTAAAACACAGATGACAGAATACAAGTGATAAATGGGTGACTTCCATTACAATCTCTTCTGTGTCTCTCTCTGTGCAGAGCTTTAACAGGAGCCTATTCCTGTGACTGGGAAAGGCTCCAGCAGTGGGGAGATAGTGGGACATGACATTGCTAAAAATAGTAGTGTAGCTAGGGAGGCACTGCTTGGATGAGTTGAGAGCCCTGCATTATACATACCTGTGTAGTGCCCACAGGGTTCAGGAGTGTCTTTACCCTCCTATGCAGTGTCTCGCCATCCACACTGCTATTTATACTGGTGCTAGGGGTGTGTGAAGTGTTTGTACTCTACACACTACTGAAAGGAGCGTGCAGTGTAGACCTGCCCTGCTTCTATCTCCCAAGACAAGCAAACATCAAGACAGACTGACCATGTAAGCCATTCATGTTTTAAGTAGAGGCCTAATTGTAAAAAGGAATGTACGTTGTATTATCAGAGCCCTAGATCTAGGTTACAAAGTGGGCCTGTCCTGTACTCCCTCTTTTCTTTTCAAAGAATAACCTGAGTGTAAACCCAAACAAAGAATTCAAGAAATATCCGTATTGAAACTGTTTTATTTTATAAACACACTAACATCTTAATTTTTTAAACCTGGAGAACATTTATGGTGGGAAATGGTACTGGTTATTTATTAATAACCAACAGGTCCACCTACCTTGAAACAAAATTTGTTTGTCCATCCATCTATAAATATTCTTAGTTATCTAAGGATATACTAAAGAATGGATTCAATAATTTTGGAAAATAATATACTTTGGTCTTAACTTACCAGAAAAAGAAAAGAAAGAAGGGAAAAGAAAAGAGCCCCCAGAAGTGATTCTCTCTCAAGTGTTTAATCCAGTCACAGGGAAAGGCTCCTGCAGCAAGGAGCTGCTGCTCTGCTGACTGGCTGTTCCCTGCAGCAGGAGCTTTCCCTGCAGAGTGAAAGACTCTGGCAGTGAGAAAAGGCTCTGGCAGGGGGAGGCAGCAGGGAAAGGCCCTAGCAGCTCCTGGCTGGAAGCACAGCTACATACTGCACTGTGGATGCAACCTGCTTTTTCGTTGAGGCACGTAGCTAAATTACCCTACATGCCGCCTCAAGAAGTGTGCAGTGTAGCTGTAGCCTAAAGGTGCAAATGAGTTTGTAATAACTTAAAAGGATAAGTTATAATAATTGTATTAATATTTTTTCCATCAGTTTTGAAGCATCTTCCCCACATACTACTCCGGTCTGTAGTGTAAATTAGAGCAGCCACAAGGCAGCTCCAATTTATATAAACTGCCAATAACTGCAAGGGGCTGTTTTGGTTGTTGAGAACAGGGGAGTGTAAGGGACCCAACAGCCACTATGCTGGCGGCCATTAGAGGTATGTTTTATGGAGTCAGTAAGGCAGCTGTTAACCAGCTGAGGATTCCCATGCACTGAGAGATTCTTTACTTGGCTGATATACTGACTTCAGGGCAGCTTTTCATGCTGTGGGCACACAGAAGTTTGCAATCGTGGATTGGAAAGAGCTGACTCAAAGCTGACTGTTTTGATGCAGTGTATCTTGGACTTATTACTATTTAGTTTATTTTGCATAATGCCCAATGCCATTTTATATCCACTTTAAGCATCTTATTTCATCTATCCTGCATGGACTCAATATCCAGAATATACACACTGATTTATATGCATCTTTTTTTCCTACAAAAGGGGTATCATAAAAAAAATGACTTTTTTTATTTGTCAGAAATGGTATCTGCTGCAGGTCCCTTCATTTTTCAGCAGAAACAGCTGAATATGTGCTGAGATGAGGTTCATGTGACCCTTTTTACCTCATTGGCTATTTTCCGCTTTTGACGTTTACAGAATGGTCAAAGATGGGATACAGTGGCTATCTGAAGTGAAACAATACAAGAACCAGGAATATCTCAGGAACTACCATCTTCACAATATCATACTAGTGATTTATTTATATCATTTCTTTTTACAGCTTGATTTTTGTTTGGAAAGAATATTTAGAAATGCTTCCTGAATTCAGTAATTGCTTTTGTAATTGCTTTTAGATTTGCTGTATTTCTAAGAGCTGCTGCACCATATTATGCTCTTGCCGAGTAATGCCAATACCCTGGTTATTTCCTTTTGAAGCTATGGGGAGGAAGTTCAGAGAATTGATTGGAACCACTCCCCAAAGCAGAATATAAAATTCCCTAGGAACAGGTAAGTAGATCTGATTGAAGAGCTTTCAGCAGTTGTTACTTCCTGCTCAGCTTCTCAGAAGCATCATTTTTAAACTATCGTTACTTAATAATCATTTCAATACAAATTACTGATATATACACAAAACAGTTTCCTATAAACCCTTAACTGTGAGTAACTTACATACTTCATAGCAGAGTTAAAAACAACATAAGACAAACCCTGGGTAAATCTTTGGTTAATTTTGAGAATATCATCCCTCATCTAACACATCCTAGGCCAAATCCTCTTTGTCATACTCAGGTGAGTAGTGTTGTCTTACTGAAGCCCATGGGAGTACCTGTTCGCTGAGGAGAACAGGATTTGGTCATTAATCCTATCATCCATAATGGGGCTGCTTTCATTTACTGAAGTTTTCCCATCCAAACTGTATTTCAATAGGTAGCTGGGTTTTAGAGTAAATGAAGTTTTTGTGAAAAAAAAATTCTGATTTCCACTTTAAATGCCCTCAAACTGAAATATTTCCATTTGTAATTGGTGCCTCATGGGAGTTATAGTTCAGTTGCCTCATGTCCCCATTCTCCTTTCTGAGCCTGGCCCATGGCTAAACTACATTTCCTATGGTGCACTAAGGGTAATGACACATGATGTACCACTTCCTTTCTACAAGAGGGAAGACCAGGTGCATCATGGGAGATGCAGACCAACCAAGGAGCCTGGCTTATACAGAGAATGGGAGCAAGAAGCACCTGACCTACAACTCCCATGAGGCATTGCGGCAATTTTTCCAAATTGAAATATTTCAGTATTTGGCCAAAATATTTTGAGATTTGAATTTCTACCAAAACAATTGAAATTTTAGCTGTGGAAAAAATCAACATTTTTCAACCACCTGTAGTTGAAATATAACATGAATATAGAAGGAACATGAAAAACCTCTCAGGCCAATTCTTCACATAAGAATATTCTGCAATATTGGTCCTTTGCATGGTATGTATTAACAAAAGACAAACATTAATAGATGAAAATTTAAATTTAAAAGGAAAACTGAAGAATGTGTTCACAAAATGGCCAAGTAAATGTTACAGGAGCAACCTTACCTTCTGGAACTTTTTGGTCTTTGAGGTTGCTCTTTTAAATACACACAGAAATCTAAAGTTAAGAGCTTCATATGTCAACTTTAGTACTGTCCTGATTGAAGGGTTCCTTGCACTTAATCCTAGCCCTTAAGGGAGCAGTGGAAAAAGGAAAAGGAAAGGGGTAGGGAAGCCTCAAGGAAATCCACACCTATTTTGCTTGCAGATCTTACTTCTTCTGCCTGACACCTCCTACTGACTGCAGCAGCCCCATTCCCCTCCAGCTCAGAAAACATCCTTCCTGGAAGCAGGGTTTGGCAAAGGTGGAGCAGAGGCAGCAGGGAGGGACAGCAGGAAGTATATACAGAAAACATCTGCCTTTGTGGGGCTGAGCTGAATGGGCCCCACAAAGGTCTGTATTCCCTGCTTTGCATATTCTCCTTCTGTTTATGTGCTCCGATTTCAGACCTTCCAGCAGTCACATGGGTGGCATCCAGGAACATTGCATCCTGCTGAACAACAACCATGGTACAGCGTGTCAATAGAACGACTGGCAGCTGTGGTATTATCGATGGGCCTTAGTTCCATTAGCTCCCAGTGACCAGCTGTTCCTGCATAAATCACTATTGGAGTGAACTGTCATCTTCATTATTTCCACTGCTCGCCTCCCAAGAGGAAAATACTGTCAATACGACAAGCTAATACAGTAAATACATTATAAATTATATAAAATCTCTTGAGAAACAGATCCTCAAATCTCACAACTTTTTTAAATCAGACAATCATCGGTTAAATCTGTAGGGTAACTTTCACAGACTCCTTTGAGTCCCTTTGGAGACTGTCAAAATAAATGTACAACCATAACATTCTGGTTAAGAAGTACAAAGTGAATGCTGGTCCCATTCAATGGCATTGAAAACTTCCAATGCTTTTCATGGTACCAGAATTTTCCCCATAACATTTTATTCTGAATTTAGTTTCCTAAATTTTAAAGGCAGTTTAGTTCCTCTATTTGCATTTGATAGAGTAAACAAAGTCCTAAAAACAATTTCTATATTAATTCTAGCAGAATGAGAGCAGATGAAGCTCAGTGACTGTAAGTTTGGACATATAAAAGAGTATGGACTAAATGTGAACTTTCCTTAACAATGAAAAAATATGTTTTATTTGCCATAGAAACCCCAGTGGTTATATACAGATAGCTAGTTTAATGATCATGCTTTTTTATACCAATTATATTAAAAAAGATAAATAGTTTTTATGATGTCATATTTTTAGTCATTTTTAGTCATTTTCTGCTGAGACAAGCACAAGTATGTGTACTTAGCCATTTATAAAGCAAAGGTGATGTGTTTAAGGCAAAGATATTTTACCCAGGTTGTTAGGATAACATCTTATTGCCAGTAGAAGTTTCTGATCTAGAATTTATTATATTTATGAGAGGTGTTTGGACCAGAAAAATTACAAGAAAGATGTACTCTTGAAATTTCTGGGATGGACAGAAACAGGTAATACAGTGCTGGAAACCCTGATCTCTTGAGATGTACAGCTCTATTTCCAAACCAGATTGGTTTGGATAAAAATCTAAACTTCTGCAGCAGTAACTGTTTGGAACTACTGTTCTCTCTCTGAAAATTTCTCATTACTTGTTCCCTGTTAGATATAGTAAATCAGAAATATCTTTCTTGGCAACAGTTTTCAAGTAGAAAAGTGGCTAGTTGAGAGGTAGTCAGTACTTAGGAGATATGAAGCCTCCACAGCAAGCCCCTTATATCAACACTTCGTTGGGAGAAAAGCCTCATTTTTCACAGCTCCTTCTCCTGACCCTCTTTGTTTTCAAACAATAGTGACTCAAACTGTGTGAATGAACAACGTCCTAAAATACTGTACCAATGTCAAGGAAAATAAGGAAAATTGAAAGATGAGAAGTATAAATAACAAGAGAGAAAAGGAAGTAAAGGATGTGGGAAGAGAGGGAAGTAGGGGGAGAGGACAAAATGTAGGAGGAAAAACACTGTGTAGCCAAGTGCATGTGCTGCATTTTTACAATGTGATTTACTTTATCCTCCTCCTTCTGGAAAAAGAAATCAATTTTAGTTGCATATTAGAATATTTTTAGTGATTTGTATCTGAAGGAAAAGAAGATAAACCTCTTGCTAGAGAGATGAGTTTCAGTTTCCAAGGACAGCCTGTGGAGCAACAAACGTGCACGGACAGTGTGAAAGATGCCAGTTCACAGTGTGGGCATTTGATCCATGCAAAATAATCATGTCACATGTGACCCAATCCAACTCACACTGAAGTCAACCGTACTCTTCCCATTGACATCAGAGGGAGCTGGATCAGATCCAGGTTGCAAAGGGAGCAAAGGAAGAGGAATCTAAAGAGGGCTTGAAAAAGTGAAAAGTTTAGACAGATAAAAAGGGTAAGTGTTGTGTCTTTTGCTATGTACGCAAACAAGCATAGCATGAAGGAACCATACTGGCATTCCAGGATCCAAATAGTTGTATTTACTGAACATACACAACATGCAAGGTCTAGCAACGTGTTTACATTGCTGCTGTGGTAAGGTTCTGGCAACGTATAACAGGTAGAACATGGTTGGTGTTAAATTCTATATATGATGTAGACTTTATAGGATCACACTACAGTGTTAAATATGTAAGTAGTTTATGGTATTCATGTGTACTTTTGCTCTCTCAGAAAAAGGAGGTGTTACAATTAGAGCTGTAGAAACAGATTTTTCACTTGCTGGCAGTTAAAAAAATAGTTTCAAAGTCAACCCAAAATCAAAATTGGCAGTTGAAAAGTCAGAAAAAATGGGTTTGGGTTGAATTAAATGTTCTAAATTGGAAATGAAGGGCAAGAGTCACATGGGAACTTAGGTGTCACTGACATTCACAAAACTGAGGAGGAAATGGTCCCCTAGCCTAGTGGTTCAGATCCTCCACTTTTCAAGTGAGTAAGACCCACATTTGAATTTCTGCTGCGGAGCAGAAACTTATACCCAACTTTCCCTCCACCAGTGAGTTCCCTAAACACCAGACTATAGGGTATTTAGGTATAAGTCTCAATCTCTCTTGGTTAACTTGTTCCAGCTGCATAAATTAAAGATAAATTGCAGCAGGGACTGGAACCTAGGTATTCCTCCTTCCCCGGTGAGTGCCCTAACCACCAGGCTATAGAATCAATTTCACTCTTTCTAGCTCAATAAATATTTAAGCTTTTTTATTAAAAAGTTTAACAGCTTCAACAGAAGAGACCTACTTCAGAATCCACTGATGATTAGGGGCACTGGCATGTGAGTGGGGGACACCTGGTTCTAGTCCCTGAAGAGTTATTCTAAGAGATCTTGGAATCATGTCTACTGTGTAAGATTTTACTGTGTGCAGAGACTACATGGTAACAAGCGAACAAAGTATGCTTTCACTTGGATACATGCAAAGCATGTCTACACATAGGGACTGAAAATCAGGCCCTTCATACCCATCCCATGGTGAGTTTAAGCAGTGTTTTTGGTTGCCTTTTACACTGAGGCAAATTTCTCCTCTAGGCCTAAGTCACCTCATCTGTACAATGTAAATACAATTGCCTTAATTTCACACGAGTGTTGAGAAGAAACATTCATATTATAAAGTATGTGAATTGCTCAGGCACTATGGTGCTGATCATAGAACAGCATATAAATAAAACAATTATGTCCTCCAACCAGTCTTGCAAAGTATTATTTTAAAGTGTGAATCTTCCCATCTTTTTAAGTGACCTGCAAAGGTTTTGTTGAAAATGGAAAGCTTGTTTTAAAGATCCCCAAAGCTTGTTTTCAAGGTCCCCAAAGTAGGAATGAATAAATAGTTGTTGCTTAAAAATATAATTAACACTATTTTAACATGTGAAACAGTTATTAACTGCAAGCTTCCTGTTTTCTTTTGCCAGATACACGAGTTGAAGAAGCCATTCTATTCTAAGGCTCCATTTTCCTCTTAGTTTTCTCACAGACAAACCCTTTTGGCTGAAATTACTCATTTCTTTTTTTGGCTATACATGTGCAGCTCCCAGTGATTGGAGGTTTGTTGTGATCTATTAGGAGACATCCAAGGAAAGAATTTAGACCCTGATTTAACAATGTTCTTAATCACATGCTTAAATGTAGGCATGTCAATAGTCCCTTTGACTTCAGTGGGACTACTCACATGGTTAAAGTTAGCACATGCTTAAGATGACATGGCCTTGATTTCCAGAGTCAAAAAAAAAAGTAAAATTACTTTTATTAATATAAATTTGGGGGTCTAAATTAGCTGTTATCACCCTAGAAAGAGATGTTGGAGTCATTGTGGATAGCAAAAAGGCTAACAGAATATTAGGAACCATTAGGAAAGGGATAGATAATAAGAAAGTAAATATTATAATGCCACTATATAAATCCACAGTAAGCCCATTCCTTGAATATTGCATGCAGTGCTGGTCACCCCATCTCAAAAAAGATATACTACGTTTGGAAAAGGTACAGAGAAGGGCAACAAAATTAGGGGTGTGTAACAGCTTCCATATGAGGAGAGATTAAAAAGACTAGGACTATTCTGCTTGGAAAAGAGACAACTAAGGGGGGTGAGGGGATATGATAGAGGTCTGTAAAATCATAAATGGTGTGGATAAAATGAATAAGGAAGTATTATGTATCCCTTCACATAACACACGAACCAATGAAATTAACAGGCAGAGTGTTTAAAACAAACAAAAGGTCGTACCTCTTCACACGATGCAAAGTCAACCTGCAGAATTCATTGTTGTGAAGGCCAAAAGTATGAATGGATTAAAAAAGAATGGGATACATTCATGAAAGATAGGCCCATCAATGGCTATTAGCCAGGACAGTTAGGGATGCAACCCCATGCTCCGGGTGTCCCTAAGCCTCTGACTGCTAGATGCTGGGACTGGATGAATCACTCGATTGCCTGTTCTGTTCATTCCCACTGAAGCACCTGGCATTGGCCACTGTCAGAAGACAGCATATTGAGCTAGATGGACCATTCGTCTGATCCACTATGGATGTTCTTAAAGTATTATATCTGATAGAAATCTGTTATAATGAAGTTTTCTTAAACACAGAAAACTTTAAAGCACCAACATGAGTCCAGTCCTACAATCCTTATTCAGGAGCAAGTTACTACAGACTTCAATGGGCATTTTGCATGAGAAAAAACTGCAGGATCAGATGATGTAAACAGATTGTCATATGGCAGCAAAGTATTTAATTAAGCATATGCTTAATTTTCAGATAGTCTCAATGAGTTCAACGGCACTGCTTATATGCTTACAAACTAAGCACATACTTGTGCTGGATCAGGGCCTATAACCAGAACATAGCTGACATCCTGTAATGAACTGGCACAATTTGGAGCTTTCATTCCATTTTACTGTAAGTGGAGTTTGACTGTTAGAGTTCTTTTTAAGCACTTTCCATTGTAATGGGAAGACACTGCAAAAGAATTAAAATAGTTTTACCTTTGGTTGTTAGAAAACCACTATGGCCCCAACCCTGTAGTCTTTACTCAGGTAAAACACATGGGGAATTTTGCCCAGGTATGAACTAGCTCCTGCAATTTCCTGCACTGCAATCCACACTAAAAAGCAGTTATATCCTTTGAAAGGCCATCCTCCTTACCCTCAATTATGAAGCCATCTAATATTCACAATGAGGAAACTCTAAGCTAGTATCCTCAGCTATTCCTTTACTGCTAGATACTGTACTCCTGCTGAAGAGATTCCATTTCTCTGTAAAACCCCTTTGACCTTTATTACTGCTTCAGGGAGCATCCAGATCAGATGGTAAGAAAAAGGTCAATAAAATAGACTATTATATATTTTTATTGCTTTCAGAAGCAACAGGGGAAATAATAGCCACAAAGTTTAAAGATTGATTTTGAATGAAATGCTTGCAGGCATAGAGATATGATAATTACATCACAGAATAGTAGATGACATGCTGCTTGTTTTCAGTGAATACGCTCCAGGAGAAGGAGCTCTGGATTTTATATTTAAATCAGTTTCAAATTATACTGTGTTATAATTACTCTATGCAAAGAGACAGTTTGCAAATCATTAAAGCAGTGATTGTTTACAACTATGTGATATGTTTAGTTTATATACTACAGGAAAGTAGATGAAGCATTAAAACAATTCTCCTATGCTGTACATTGGCAGACTAAATATTCTATCAGGTATCTACATATTGTACAGGATTTCATTACTACTTAGTTAAAGACTACTCTCTTTTAAATAGTAATAAAGTAACTTTAGGCATTTGCTTATGGATTCTTAATTTTTGAGCAATTTTATCCAGGCAAAATATACTTTTTGTATATGGGTGGCATTGCTCATCTGGAATAGCTGATCTCCAGTCCTCTTTGACTAGAGGAATATTGCTACTGTCAGACACAATGGGCCTCATTCTAACACTCATACTGTATATAAGTAGCACCTGAAAATGAAGTCAGTGGGATAAAGATATGAGAATTTGGCCCCAGATTTGAATGATTCTTGTGAGATCTACAAATCCATTTTTTTCTTTATCTTCCTACAAAGAGACACAAACAAACTAATTTGAAAAATAAATAAATAGAAAAAGACCTATTACCTTAGGTCTTGATTCCGCAAATTACTCAGTTACTCCCTATAGGTGGAACCTGAGCTTCTGTGGAATAACTTGTAGATTCAAAGGTATAATCAACAAATTATTGTCTGTACAAATAGCCTATGAAGATATGAATTTGAGATTTTATAGAGTTCTCCTGTAAACTTTACAATTGAAAAAAGTGTTTGTCTAATCATAAATATACACAGGCCAGAGAAACTCACCACAGTTCATAGATACAATTTTTAAATAAGGCTGAGAATGTTTCCCCTATACCCTCTCCTGCACAGACTTTTTTGTGGCCACAGTCAAGCTCCCACTGAAGTAAATGGAAAAACTCACATTGACTTTAATGGTGCAGAATCATCCCCAAAAAGAACGTGCAGTGCAAGAATATTCTGCACTGGATATTCAGGATTCCTGAAAATTAAAACATATATAACAAATTGCTAGGGCCGCAAGTCAGTCCAAAATGGCGCTCTCATCTTTTCAGCCCTTAACTGCTATTTTTAAATAGGATTACAAATTGTATTATAGCAATGCTTTTACTACATTACAGTTTGGCTTGTGTCAGCATCCCATTATACATTTCTACTTCAAGAGTAATAGCTAATCTATAGAAATTCAGTCTTGACAGAGTTTTGGAACCAAACGTTTCAGACCAAGCAATATTTTTTGGCCCACAAAACTTTGAAATAAATATCTATCCAATTATTATAATGATATGTGGAAAAACCAAAAAAAAAAGATGTTTACTAGATTTACTCATTTGAATCATAAGTAAAATGCTGTTTTAATTTTTTTTTTACAAACTTATTTAATGTAGCATTTTTATATTATGATGGCCAAGTTCTTAATGTTTGGAATCTGGCAAGAGCTCAAGTACAGTAATTTTTTCATGGTTTTATTTAATATGAGTATCCATTTTGACATGAGAGTCTGTACGGTTTGATAAACTGCAATGGCTCTTTTGGAACTGATACAAACTGACTTAATATTCACTACGGCATTTTGTTCATGGAAGTGCAGTATTCACCATAAGAGTCAAAATGCTAAGTATGTATTTCTGTGATGGGGTTCACTCACAATTGCGGTGCCTCCTTCTGGCTGTCCCAGAGATTAGCTCTGCTAGCCAGTGCACTCTTTTCTGGTGGTGTCTCACTGCCATCACTTTTGCTCTAGGCCCACTCACTCCCAGGACCGCAGCATACTCTTCATGACACAGCCTTCCAGCCATGTCATGCTTTGTTCTCCCCTCTTCTGGGGGAATTGCAGTTTGCTGTCCAGCCACTTCCCTCAGTGGCCACATCTTTCCTAAAGTGCGGTGTCCAGAGCTGGACACAGTGCTCCAGCTGAGATCTCATCAGCGCTGAGTAGAGCAGGACAATTACCTTCTATGTCTTACTTACAACATTCCTGCAAATACACCCCAGAATGATATTAGCCTTTTTTGCAGAGGCATCACATTGTCGGCTCATATTCATTTGTGACCCACTGTAACCTTCGCATCCTTTTCAGCAGCACTGCCACCGAGCCAGTTGTTCCCCATTTTCTAGTTGTGCTTTTGATTTTTCCCTCCTAAATGAAGAACTTTGCATTTCTCTGTATTGAATTTCATCTTCTTGATTTCAGCCCAATTCTCCAATTTGGCATGGTCATTCTGAATTCTGACCCTGTCCTCCAAAGTGCTTGCAACCCCTCCCAGCTTGGTGTCGTCGGCAAATTTTTTATGCATGCTCGCCATTCCTTTATCCACATCATTAATGAAAATGTTGAATGGCATCAGACCCAGGACAATCTCTTGCAGCCTAGATACATCCTCAGAGCTTGACAGTGAACCAATGACAACTAGAAACCACAGATGATAACAAACATGAAATAAATCATAATGATACAATCTGGGTGCAGAAGAGATCCCCCAAAGTATCTCATGCCACGGGTGTAGATTTCAAAACTATGTGGCACATACAGCAGTACATTTTTCATGATGTTAGGACTCTGGAAGCTAGCACAAGGCCAGCAACTATATTTCCATGAAAAGTCAATTGTGTGGCATGCACCAAAATCTATGTTTAATTTATTTATACAAAACAATTTTGATGCTGTCAAACTTTAATTTAAAAAAAAACAATAAGTTTTTAGACTCTTTTACACTGGTGAAAACATGCTGTTTTGTGAATTAGAATTGTCAGACACATTTTGTTCTTATTTTATATAGGATGCTTTGATGTTGTGATCTGTCATGTCATGTCAGCTTACCAAACCCTGGGTGATGCTGTGCAGCCCAAAGTGATGTGTCACACTGTGAAACACGTTCCTTGGGAAACTAAGGGATGGAGAGCAGGGGCTGTTATTTACAGCATCACTGCCACTTTTGTACTAGGTTTTAGTACACATTAAAAGATTCAGATCACTTAAGCAAGTTGAAGATTTGCTTGCATTGTAAAAATCATGTATTGACATTTCTAGAATTTTCTATAGTTTTGGTGTTATTTTTAAAAAAAGATATAGATAAGATATTGTTCTTTTCTCTTTAGCAAGTAAGATTTAAACTCAGTTATAATATAATATAATGGATATATTAGTATGATAAAGAAGATCAAATACTGCCATCAGATACATCCCTGCAATTCCACTGATATTTTGGTTTGCATGCATGTAACATTATTAAACATTTTTATTAAAATAGTGCTTACCGAGCAGCCAAGAACAGGGCCCATTGTGCTAGACACAGTAGAAACACAGAGTGGCAGATAGTCTTTTCAAGGCACAGACAGTAATCTACATAGACAAGCTAGGCACAGAGTAGGGGAAAGAGATACAACATAAACGAGAGAGAAAGAGTGGTGGTGGCAAATGTTAATTTCCCCATTTTGTTTTTAAAATTTCTTTGGATGGAGGGAGACAAAGATAGGAAGAGAAGACACTGAAGGGAGGAGGCAAGGTGGTCAGGGAAAGGAAGAAGAAAGGTGTGATGGCAGGCGTGGAGTGAGATTGTGGTGAAGAGACTGCGAGCAAGGGTTGGGATGGGTTTGGAGCATGCAGCCAATCAGCACAGATGAGAGATGCCCATCAGAAAAATAAAAGAGGAGAATATAAATATCAGAGGGGTAGCCGTGTTAGTCTGGATCTGTAAAAGCAGCAAAGTCTATAAGGTGCCACAGGACTCTAACAGACGTTTTGGAGCTTGAGCTTTCGTGGGTGAATACCCACTTCGTCGGATGCATGTAGTGGAAATCTCCAGGGGCAGGTATATATATGCAAGCAAGAAGCAGGCTAGAGATAATGAGGTTATAATATAATATAATATAAATAATGAATATAAATGAACTCCCACAGTACCGTATTACTGAGTTTGAGAGTGATGATGTCATATATTTGCTAATTTGGGCAAATATTTCATTGTTTGCTGTACCAAATGTAAGTTGTTCCATGAGTACTCTATATGTCACTTCATTAATACATTTCAGAATCCATTTCAATATATGCATAGTTTTTTTTTCTTCTAGAAGTTCTAACAGACAGGTTTGAGATATCTGAGAAATTCTTCTTTACAGATTTTTTCATGTTGATACAGATATCAGCCCAATAAGCATCTCTCTCTAATAGCTCAAGGAGCCTGGGGTATAGAGACTGTTTCCCTGTTATTTATCTGAGGAGAATCAGGCTTCAGACTGACCTGTTTCTGAGTTAAATGAGTGAAAAGAGACCCATGTTTCAAGCAAAGATGGCTTTCACATTCAGAACGAACAGACATTTTTACGTTTAAAAGATTTTAATTCAAAAAGAGACATTTTATTGAATGGGGGCATGTTGCAATATTGTATAAGAATAAACTGCAAAAACTGTCTCTAGTAGTTCCATGGAATGAAAGCTGAGGTTTAAGTGACTAATCTTTGTAAAGTGATGAGAGATCTTAGGCAATACCATGTAAATACAAGCTGTTATTATCAATTTAATATAGATGAGAATAAGAAGAAAACATATTAATAGTAACAGGAATTTTCCAAACATCTTCTGAAAAATCCATTAGTTTTAACATTTTTGTTTCCAATCCCCTACTCCCATCTTTGTGATACAGTATAATAGATCAGTTTTCTTTATGGAATTTGGTTACCCATATCTTTATGTTAGAGTTTCATCATAGGACTATCAATACATAATTGTACAAAAGACTGTCTGTTATGGGTTTAGGGTGCAATCCAGACTAGTGAGGGGTTGTGTCACCACTTGCCCTGTAAACCCACAATGTTTTGCTGCTGCAGCTCACAGTCTGGGATGCTTCTAGCCCGCATATCAGGAGAGCGCGCCCTGAGTGTCTGTGCGCTAGACAGCCTGGTTCAGTGGCTTTGACTCCAGAAGCGTGGCTACCACTTCCACCAGCCTGGGTTACTACTTGCAGGGTGACCCCAATACACTCCCAGTCCAGAATTTTCTCAAAACCATGTGTTCTGTAATATCCAGCACTCTACTGGACAGTCGAGACAAATCATAAGGTCCATTTGTTCCTTTAAAGGCACAAAAGCACATCAAAGTGTATTCATTTAACTGGGGTAAATATACCCTCCCTTATAAACACTGCACTGAGTTAGTTTATAGTAAAGATGAAAAATTTATTTTCAATAGGACATAGGTGAAGTGATGCCAAAGAAAAGGAATGATAGAAAGCATTACAGGCAATAATGCAGCTGAAAACACACATCTAAATCTAAAATAATCTATCAAAATACAAGCTTTGTACAGGATGGTTACTCTCACCAATATTCCTTCTGCCCAGACATGGCTGACTCTCCCTCAGGCAGGCCCTTCCACAGAAATACAAGAGGCTGGTTTCCCTTGTCTTTCTAAGTGAAAGATCTTTGCCTAAGGTGGTCTTTCTCCCTATCTGGCCACAGACTTTAAAGCATAATATCATTAAGCATCCACATTTCCTCATATAGTGTTAATAATACATTTCACTATGATATCAACCACCACTGTGTCATTAGCTTTCAGAAAACACCTCACATTATATGCCTTTATAGTATAGTAATAGTGTATACCATTTGTTGATTCGATTGCTTATCGCTTGAGGTTCAGACCCCCTGTTTTAACAGACCAGTAAATCTTTCAAATGGTAAAATAAAGTTTATTCAATCTGTGAGGAAAGAGACATGAAGTCTGGCAGTGAAGGAAGCACCATGGTGTTTCTTCCCTCATTTGGTAGCTAAATAGCATTGTGTACCTAACATGTAAAAATTGACTTTGCCTGAAGATCAGGCTTGTTAGAGAATCAAATGCAGATTTCTTTGTCTAAGGCAGACCTATTTACCAACTCCCCTTGGCAAGTCTGGTTTAAATACACTTTAATCATAATTCCAGCATATATCCATAACTCTTACTATATACCACATACATACATCATGTAAGAATACTAATAATCAGTGAGTTATTAGTTTTCAAATGATACCTCAGAAGGCATATTTTGTATAAAGATTATTACAGTACTGTGTAGGGTGTGAATACAAGAGTGCTTAGGGTCACATTGTCAATATCCATTATTATTATAATTTACAAGGCATTGATGAAATACTTGAAATGTAGGAAGCAAAATCTTATTTGGAAGGTTGGCTTGTAGTTTGACAGACAGGTTGCCATGTATTTTGTACTCAAAATGGAAAATTCTTGCTAAATTGTGAAAAGAGCACAACATATAATGATCTAAAAAGAAAAGCAACATGGAATAAATGTAACTGTCAATCCCACAATAACATATAGTTACAATTTTTTTAATATGCTCTTTACAATTTGTGGTTGTTGCCTTTCCTATAAAAAGGCTCATTACTGTTATTTTTTCTTTTGAAAATAATCAGAGGTGCTGCCACTTATGTAGTAAATATACATATCTTAGAGGGTTTTTTCCAGTTCTGCCCTACAAAGGATATTATTGTCATTTATTCAAATCCTCAGAATCTCTTTATTGCTAGAGTCATAATTTATGTAAGAAGTGTCTCCTGATCTGCTTACAATTTCAGTGCATATCTTAAAGAGAAAATATGAAGAGGACATCTGGCATTTTAGAGATGTCAGTGACATTTAATTTCATCCTCTTAAAACGTTCATCTGGACCAATGACCAAAATAATCTGTTCATTCCAATGGTAGCAGTAAGGAGCTCAAATGATTTTTGACTAATAATAGACATCAGCATATATGTTAAGTTTATAATTATCTTTCCATATTTACCGCCCCTCAGTCTGTTAGCACTTAAAATAAATACTGCTAATGGTTATATCCAAAGGTCAGAAAAGGAGGCTCAAATGGAGGAATTGTTAACATTAAGTTCACTACAGCAAGTGGGGAATTGCAGTTTAAAGGATCTCATTAGATTTATCCCAAATTCTAATATTCCTTTTATAAACATAATATAGATAATCCCCATTCTTCCCTGTCAAATGCCCTTTTTGAAACTAGGAGCGGTAGCATTCAAGACGTGGAATAATTCTGGGAGTGAACTTGCTGTATAAATAATAATCTTTCCAATATTGGGCCTGATCCTGCACTCTCCTTTCTGCGCTGAATTCATGAAGGTTCAGGTTTAATGCTCATCTTCTAACCACAGTTTATCTTTGGGACTCAGGAGAAATGTGATATTGACCAAGCTATTAACCACTGTTTAGTAAAATTTTCATATTCCACATTTGAGGAGAGAGTCCGTGTTTTACACAGTCCAGTTTTGATTCACCTTTTTAAAAGCATGGAACACTTTACTTTTAGGGCACCAGTTTAAATCCAAGTCAGGTCATTTGTATGTTTGCACTAATTAGCAATCACCGGAAAGGCCAACCATTCAATAGGTATGCAGGCTGAAATAACCCCTCACCACTAAAATGATAGTATCTGGTCTCTATAAATCAGGGGGTTGGGACAATGGTGGCACAGTGAGGAAAACTTGTGTATGTCAGGTGTAATGCAAAGGAGGGCTCGTAAGAGACTAAACTTTGTTTTCAGGCCCTAGTCACCTGACGTGGGTCAGGATTACCCCCTCGACACATTGCAGAGATCAGTAGCCATTGATTTCCCTAGCCATTGTTGCGCTCATCTGGATTCTTCTAGCCACACCCTTATCTTCCCAGCTACTTCATGCCACCCAGGTCTCTGAAAACATATCCCTATTTCCCACAGGAAGACAAGGCCATTCAAATGACAAACTTTCTCCTTGACATCTTTACCTCCCTGTCCCCTGCACCTGAAATTAGAGAAAGAAACGAAGGAAGCCTCATCATTAGAGGCTTGCATGATGATATTTTAATGACTTTATCAATACTCTAAAGTACTTGCTAATGTGTCTTTGCCTTTGCTCTCTATCACATGAAAGCATACAAACTCAGCTACATGTCATGAGCCCCATGTTGCTAGCAATGAGACCAGAGCTCAATTTCCCATTCTGCCTGATGCAGGGCAGAGATTCCAAGTTTACTCTCGCACCCTGCAGGACAGCGCCCTAGCCATTGACCTATGGGATATTTGGGTGTGGGTCTCTCATTTTCCCATGCTGAAGCTGCTCCACTTTGTATAAATAATTAAACAGTCATTGGAGAAGGACATGAACTTGGGGACCTAGAGTTAGGCTATGTCTACACTAGAGCGCTTGCAGAGGCACAGTTATACTGATGCAGCTGCGCCGCAGTGAGATCTCTTGTGTAGCCGCTCTGTGCTGACAAGCGAGAGCACTCCTGTTGACACAATTAAGAGGTGGTAGCTATGTTGGTGGGAGAAGCTCTCCCATCAACATAGCACTGCGCACACCACCACTTGTGCCAGCATAACTTTTGTCACTCAGAGGAGGGGGTGTGTGGAATATTCACACTCCTGAGTGACATACGTTTTGCCGACATAAGTGGTAGTGTAGACATAGCCTCAGTTTCACTCGCTCTCTCTCTGGTCTAGTGGTTATTCATATATTCTACAGGGGAACAGCTTCAACAGGAGAGAGTTAGAGCACCCTGGCCCAGAATACTCATAGCCCACTGCTTAGCACCCTCTTCTGCAATAAGGGAGAGTTCAAATCCCTTCTCCACATCAGGCAGAGGAGAGAATAGAAATGTGGTCTCCCACATCCCAGGGGTAAAGATTATAAGATAGGTGCGCCTCCTCCCCTTCACCAGCCTTTTTGTGAATGGTGCCTAAATCTAGACTGTCTAGGAAGGAGTATGGCAGAAAGAGATGTAGGGGACATAGTGGTCCACAAGCTAAATATGAGTCAACAGTGTGATACTGTTGCAAAAAAAGCAAACGTGATTCTGGGATGCATTAACAGGTGTGTTGTAAACAAGATACGAAAAGTCATTCTTCCGCTCTACTCTGCACTGGTTAGGCCTCAACTGGAGTATTAGGTCCAGTTCTGGGCACCGCATTTCAAGAAAGATGTGGAGAAACTGGAGAGGGTCCAGAGAAGAGCAACAAGAATGATTAAAGGTCTTGAGAACATGATCTATGAAGGAAGGCTGAAAGAATTGGGTTTATTTAGTTTGGAAAAGAGAAGACTGAGAGGGGACACGATAGCAGTTTTCAGGTATCTAAAAGGGTGTCATCAGGAGGAGGGAGAAAACTTGTTCACCTTGGCCTCTAATGATAGAACAAGAAGCAATGGGCTTAAACTGCAGCAAGGGAGATTTAGGTTGGACATTAGGAAAAAGTTCCTAACTGTCAGGGTAGTTAAACACTGGAATAAATTGCTTAGGGAGGTTGTGGTATCTCCATCTCTGGAGATATTTAAGAGTAGGTTAGATAAATGTCTATCAGGGATGGTCTAGACAGTATTTGGTCCTGCTATGAGGGCAGGGGACTGGACTCAAAGACCTCTCGAGGTCCCTTCCAGTCCTAGAGTCTATGAATCTATGAATCTCCCCCTTAATCCTTCATGCCCTCCAAATTTTTTGCTAAAACTATTCAGCAAATTTGTGTCAGATTCATTATTGGTGTTTAGTTGATGGACTCTGTATTTTTTGGCTAATGAACTATTTATCTGAATAGTGTTGTCTAGCTCTTTTTCATTTTCCGTGTCTAGAAATTTTTTGTTTTTAAACAGTATTTTTGGCATGCAAAGAAAAACTAAAGTTAGTTTGAATGTTTGACCTGTGTCATAGAGTAAGTCTGGTCACACTTACAATATATTCAGTCAGGATAAATGGTATGGTCCTTTCTATTTCCCTGTTGACATTATATGATAAATACAATATTTTAGGTAATATATAAAATATTGTGCTTGCATTACTGACAATGTGCTAAGTTATGTACTTGTCAGGCAGTTTTCCAGTTCTAAAGACCATCATTTAACCAAGCCAGCATCAAGCACACTATAGGTTATCACTTTGAATGCAAATATACATATTAATCAAGCAATTGCTAATCTCTGCAAACCCTAAAAGCAATATTGGCAGACTCTTAAACAACTTATTTCCCAGCTTCTATGCCTGTGCTTTCATTTACTTAAAGCATCATCTGTCACATAAAAGGTTAGTTAGTAAAATTAACTAATTAGCTAAATAAATCTCCAGAGCACAAGTCTTATTGAAATTTTATCATCTATTCCAAACTCAGTCATATAGGGTGACCAAAAGGGCTTATATTTAGGAAGCATTGTTACAATTGAAAAGTACTTTCAAGTGGTTGAAATGCTTAAAATTCAACCCATTTTCTTTTAAAAACATACTGAATAATGCTCTCATTTTTAGTGTTAAAACATATGTGATGTATTGTACATAACAGGCCAGTTAACAAAATCTTCAAGTAATGGGTTCTCCTCCCCCTTACTTTCTATTCTGAACACTTAGTTTGACCTTTAAGATCATTTTCGTGCATTAGTGAGTATTCATTGTGCATGCCTTTCGACTACTTTTGTTAATTTGCTATTGATCTGGACCTGTGGGACATACGGCTCTTTGGACATTTATTTAATTTCTATTGATATCTGTTCCAACTCTTCTATAATGTCTAATTGGTTTAAGTCTCCAGTGGTATATTTGTTAATAGGTGTTGTAATTTTAACGTGTAGTGGTTTTTTAGCACTTTAGAACAGCTTCACCCTTTTGTTTTCAGCTGAAATTAGACTGTGATTGCTTCTATTTCTTCTTCACATGGTAAATAGCCCAGTTCTTGCAATAAAGGGAGCAAGGGGAATATGGATAGTTTGTAGGATATCTACATAATAATACCACCATGTAGCTTTTGCATAGTCTTCGTCTCCAGATATCAAATCCCCTTACAAACATAACATGATCTCATTTTTAAAAATGGGAAAGCTGAGAGTCAGAGAAGGGAAGTGACTTGGACAAGGTCACCACTTCTTTTGACTCACAATCTAATGCGCTGTCCACAAGGCCATACTGCAAAAAACAAACTGTGGTTTGCCCACAGGTTTTTAACTTTGATAACCTTCACTCCCCAGATTGTGTGGGAATTTCTCCAAGCAGAATAGATACTAGATGAAGTTTCCTTCCCACACCTACAAGGGACTGTCTGGACCTAACTGGTCTGTACTGACACCTAACCCTTATGATTCATCAACCAGCACAGTTCTGATTTATGGACTGCAAGACATGACTTGAGGAGTTGGGTAATCCCTTAGATAGTGTTTAACTCTAATTGCTCCTTTATCATGCAATCACTGAAGTCTGATAGTGTAGCTATTCTATAACATTCATTGTCCATCTTTATCCTTCATTTATCCATTTTTATGAACCATTTTTAAAATATTGTTATATCACTCCTCAGATATTTCTCATGATGTTGGCTTGACATTTCATTTTGACTTCTCACTTTAAGTAACCTCCAATGCGACCTTTCTGATATATTCATACTAATCAGAGTCTTCTGGAAGTTTTGGGCTGTTACAATCCTGGAATGGGTTTGATTCTTTTTTATTTTTACAAGTCAACACAATTGCATAGCGACATTACAAGTAATAGTTCTTGTTATTTAATGCTTAGAAAGTTCCATTTTAGCTCTTTTCTTTTGTGTTCTTAATGTTTGTGTCATTTTGAGTGAATAAGGATTCCAATACCACATTTGTGTTCATGATATACAGATGTTGTTTGCTTCCTCCATTTCTACTAGTGTACAGTAGTACTTCTCTTTCATAATCATGACTTTTTAAAAAATACTCACATTCAAGAGAAATAAAACTGAAATATTGGGTGCTTTGATTCAATTTCCCTGTCTCTTATTTGATTTTCAACTCAACTTTACTACAGATATCATCCTTAAATAAAAAAAAAGAACCCAATGCCTGATTATACCCTCCCTTACACTGATGTAAAGCAGGAATAAATCCACTGAAGTCAATAGAGTTCTCCTTGTGTAAAACCATTGTGAGATAAGAATCAGACCTCCAATAGTTACCTCGGTAATTGCATTTCTGCTGTATAGGAAATAATTGAGGTACTGCAGATATCACTTTGTGATAATTACTAGCAAGTGTTTTCTTTCTGATGACAACAAACTCAGACACTACCCAATCAAGAGTCAAAAATATACCACCTAGCTCCCCCACCAACAGGGTTCAACTATAGGAAACATGCCAGTTACTCCCAGCTGCTGGAATGGAACAAAGAAAAAGGCAGAGTATAAATCAACCAGAACCCAAACTCTGTAAGGAAATCAACACTTTGCATTACAATAAGAAAAAACTGGAAGTCACCCATGGAACAAGCACCACAAAACAGGCAGGCAGCTGTATCCTGTATCCTGTGACTATACCAAATAGTCCTCAAGGAAAATCCAGTGCAAAGTGATGCAATAATCCACTATTAGGCATGACTCCTGTACCAACCATTACACATGACAGCCACATCTCAGTCACTGATATTTTGATCAACCCAAAACACAAACATTAAGGGAAGTAGAATTGATACAGTGATTGTGGATTCTACAAAGGCAATATCTCTCTCTCCCAGAAACAATGGGAGCTTTACAGACTTTGCAGACCCAGGTTGCAGCTCTGCAGGTGCAGGCTGAAAGCTCAAGCTTCAGCTCCAACCCCTGCTCCCCACGAGCCCAAGCTCCCCATCTGACAGGTACAATGGTGATAGCAACAAATTTTTGTGGGTTCCTAAATCAGTGTTGGCTCCTATTTCTACTTTGTCTCCAGTCATATCCCACTGATAAAGCTCAAGTTGAATTGATTATCAGCCTGCTTACTGAGCAGGCCCTGGTTTGGGCATCTCTACTTCTGGAAGATCAAAGCCTGCTGCTGGGACAATTTGAGGACTTAATTCTAGCTATGGCAATGATCTTCGATGACCCAAGTCATGTGTACAGATGAAGCCATGGGACAGGCCAGGGAAACTGGCCAGTTGCAAAATATGTGGCGGAGTTCCAGTGCTTAGTAGTAGACACACAGTGGAATGAGGTCACCCAGTGTTATCATTTCTTGCTCAGCCTCAATGATGCTATTAAAGATGAACAGGATGGGTGGACCCTTAGTCAACCTATGCATCAATATTGATGACTGCCTAACTGAACGCCACCAGGAAAAAAAGTTGGTCCTTTCAGCTCCTTACAACTCTGCCATCTCCAGCCCTGGTCACTGGTCATTTCTCTGTTACCTGAACCCATGGAAGTCAATCAGGTCTGGCATCCAATCTCTCTGACATGGAGAAGAATCTATGCTGGGTACGCCAAGCCACTCTCCTGATAGAGGGAGTCTGGGCTGGGTTGGCACCTTTCCCATCTCCCGCACAAGCCATTCCAATGCTTGTCTACTGATACCCCAATAATATCTATTCAGCATCCCTACAACACATCCCCAACACCCTGGGATGCCTGACACCAACCTAGAGGTGCTGGTGGGCTTGGATGCCTCAGGCAATTTCATGGATCTGAAGTTTGCCTGAGCACACACTAGGCAAATAATAAGTCCCACCTAGTGCAAGGACTCCCCTTGAGTTAGTGGAGTGCGTAGATGGCCACTCCTTTAGTCTTGAAAAGTCACCCACAGACTCCTTAGAGGTAACTACCCTTTGAGGCTACTGAAAAGTCTTGTAATTTCAGCTAATTCATGCGCCACATTCATCAGTTGTCCTTGGCATCCCCTCGCTCATCACTCATGACCCACACATATGCTGGAGGTCAGGCATAGTACAGTGAGGAGTCTTTTTGAGCAAATGCACCAGGCATCATAATAAAGAACCCAGACCCAAGCTATGTGGGGATAGGAGCGAAGCCACTCCTTGTACAAGCACCAATGAGGAAGCCTGAGCCACACACCTCAGGGCAGAAGCTACAAGACTATTTGGCATTGAATGACTCTGCCCTTGTAGAACAATGAGTGTGCTAAAGTGACTGGCCAACCAAAAAGAGATCCCCCTCTCCTCTTGCCCAGCTTGTCTGCAGAGAAGGGCGTTGGAATAATAGCAAACCCCCAGGAAAACAAAGAAAGAGGTGGTAGAAGCTGAAAAAAGGCATGTGTTCTTTGAGCCAGGAGAAACCTGTTGAGCACCAGAACAGAACTAGCTAAGGAGAGCTTGTTGCAAGAGCAGGCAGAGAACCTGAATGCTGAGCATGAAGAGAGGAGGGTCTCAGGTCCCTGAAATGACGGATCAAAAAGCCCAAAGGGCTCTGAGTGGTGAGGATAAAGGATCTGCGTGGATCTGTATGTCTTTATGCTTTCTCTATGAATAAAGAGTGAGTGAGTGTGTGTGTGTGTGTGTGTGTGTGTGTGAGTGATTGAGTGAGTGAGAGAAGCTACTTTACATTTACAAAGCCTCTGTGTGCCTTTCAGTAACTGTCACATGTCCCCGAAGGATTAAACTGTAAGCAGGAGTGCCCATGAGGATGGCGCTCTGAGAAAGGGTGTGCTCAAACTACTCAGGAGAGCAGGGGGTTCAGCAGTAGTCTTGGGGCCTAGAAGAGTAGGATTCCAGGGTCCCAGTTCTGAGCAGGGATACCAGACAAAGCGTCTGCACCCTGGGAGTGAACTTGAGAAGCCAGAGCCTGTTTCCAAATGCTGCTCACACTCAGTGGACTTAAGCATGTGGGATCCATGGTTTGGACCCAAACACAGAGCTTGAGGAGGTGCTGTGACACTAGTATAACTTGGTTTCAGTAGCATACTGACTAAACACTACAGAAGAAAGACCTCTGCATCAAATGGAAAAACCTATCTTTGAGGTGAGACAGACATTATTCTAAGACTGGGCTAAAAGAACCAAGATATTTTCTCATCTATTCTAGTAAATCCAGAACAGTACCACTCAATTCTATATATTGAAATGTATTTTTAACCTCTCCTACGTACAACTGCATGATTTCAGTCCATTAGTGAGGCCATGAATGGTTTCTCTCAGAGACCACTCTACAAAAAGCATTCTTTCTGTACTTATGGCAGCCACATCTTTCTCTTGAGCATTTTTTAAACACTACTATTTTAAGAACTGGTGTCAATTTGCATTTTATCCAGTAGTGTTGTAAACAGTAAACGTGAGTAAGGTTCTAATAGAGCTTCAGATAGGAACTTGTCAATTCTCATACTCTATTAATTCTTTAATGTCTGTTTCACATGCACTTTCTTACTTCTGCCAGAAACCACTGAGGGGAAAAGACATGAAGTTCAAAGGAAGCAAATTAAAGCACATTTTATTAGTTTCACTGATTTCAGCCCTCTTTTAAATGAACCCTAATAGAAAGAAATCCATTTTTCTGATATCTGTCATGTACAGTCTAATTTGTTATGGTCACTGCTATTAGTCATTTCCCCATTTGTAGTGCAGAGTGCCAAATGCTGAAAAGTGCAGTGCTGGTGTAACTTTCATGTAGGCTTCCAACTTAATTAAATACGAAACTTGCGCCAAGCTTTGTGGGCATGCCACATTTTCCAATCAGTCAGCATTGTAGCTTCCTGTGGATAAGCATGTCGACAGCAGTTTCTCTTGATATTTGTGTCCAAGTAAAATGTCCTTTTAATGCTGATACTCCAGCCCAAATACATAGATGCCATTATGAGTTCAATGTATTCAACATGCCCCCCCCCTTACTTTTCTAAGTCAATTTAGTGCTCATGAACGGTGCCAGATTGATTGTGCTGGAGACCTGCATTTACTATTTATTCCCAAAATAGTTACTGCATGGATAGCAGCACTGCAAACTCCTGAACATATGTGCCACAGTGTGTCAGCTCTCCTCTCCCCTCCCTGGACAGAGCTATTCTAAAGAAAAATTAGTTTAGTTATCATGAATCATTAGACTTTCCCCTGACACTGCCCCTACCAATGAAGAGCTCTGTTTAAGCTCAAAAGTTTGTCTCTCTCGCCAACAGAAGTTGGCCCAATAAAATATATCACCTCACTCACCTTTTCTCCCTAATATCCTGGGACCAACAGGACTACAACAACACTGCATACTTTAGAAAGTGTCAGTTGTGGCTACAGAGAGGGGTGAGACGACTTATATCACAAAGGCCAGACAGACAGACAACTGCCTATCATTTCTAAGAGAGGTGGATTCCAATTGTCTATCTGAGGGTGAAAGGCTGTGTATTCCATTACTAGCCCTTTGAACTATGTTGAACCCCCCCGACAGCAATTTTTTTTTGTTAGATATTTTCTGAATAGGACAGTAATTTGCCCACATTTTTTCTTGTTAACTGTTCTGGCATTTTGTAAATCTACTGATCTTCGTCCCATATCTGCAGCTGCATAAAGCTGGAGTGGATTTCTTGGGATGAGTAGATTTTAGACTTCACAATTCAGTGTATGGCTGCAGATGGGGCTTTAAAAAAAATCTGCTCAATCGGACTAAATTTGCAAAGGAAACTCATTTGCATGAGCTTTCCATCTACTGATTGGCTTAGCTACCTTCCACAGCTTGGCACTGTATATGAGATTTTTTTTTAATGCTGTCTAGTTGTAACAATGTCGGTCCCAGGATATTAGAAAGATTTTATTAAAGTGGTTTTAGCTTGCTGGCTGATTTCTTACTAAATTATCCAGCTAGGCATAAAGCCAATTTTCATGACTTTTTTACTGTGGAAGCTGATTTTATTTATATCGAGATAGAAATATATAAAATGTATTACTTCAAACTCCAGTTTAGGCTCTTTAAAAAAAAATCCCTCTGATTTTTAACATCTGACCATAGTATAGGAGAAATGCAAGAAAGATTATTGTTCAAAGAACAAACGGTCAGATCTTCTGAATAAATGTCCATTTTTTTCAGTAATTAATGTTAGTTAAGCTTTACAAAAGCTATTTGACAGATTTTAATGCAATTATATATTTTGCCTACATCATAACCTCTGATACTACAGAATGCAGAGTAAAAAGACATTTAGTAGAAGGACCCCAGGAGATGCAAGATCTGTATTTGGTTTAATACAGTACCAATTAATGTTACCTTTGATACATTCTTATTAAAAAGAAGTCTCATGTGCATTACATCAGTTGGAAAAGAATATTTATAATATCAGAGAGAAGCTCCTAGTTTCATGGGACCACATAGCTATTTACAAAGCTTCTGAATTAACAGCGTGGTCTTATTACTGTTATGCTTGTCCTACCTCCAACACAGTTCCTCCACTGTGTGTGTTTGCTTATGACTCAATTGTTGTGTCACAGCTGATTTAGAACCCGGTCCTGAAAATACTTATGTTCCGAGTAATTCCATTGACACTGACACACCTTCAAGCAGGGTGGATTTTGTCTGGTCAACTGAAGGGAACAGTGCTTTACTGCTGGGGTGGGGGAGAGAGAGATCAGAAACTGCTGAAAAGGGGAGGGGGGGTCAGCATGATCATTGACTCATCTCCTGGGAACAGAAAGAGTTTAAAAGGTGCAGACTCGGACATTGAAGACCCTTTTACACAGAGCATGCCCCCACCCTTCTTGCCCTTTAAGTGGTGAAATGCCAGATTTGGTTAAGACCTGCCGTGAGCAGTGTGCTAGCTGCCTGTTTTCAGGGGGGCTGGGAAGGAATTTTTCCCTCACCACCAGATGGCTTAGGTGTATTGGGGGGGGTTGCCTTTCCCATAGTGGGATTGGGGAGGTCTTTGTTATTTATGGCATGAAGGGGTCAGACTATATGTCACAACTCAACTCATTATGTAAGTTTGGGTTGGATGTTCAGTGCAGATACTCCATAGGGAAGGGATACAGTGACTGAATAAATGACTTGGAAAAGGACTTTAAAAGGAGATGTTGGTTAAAAGAATGCAACAGGGGAGGTTCAGGGCTCCTAGGAATGATATGGCAGGGAGCCAACCCTCACAATTTCTTATAGCCCAACTTAGCCCTCCTACACGGAGGGTGGAAGGTAAGGTCCCAGCAATGGTTGGCTGGGGGACCTGGATGGAAAAAGAGGGGGAACTGGTGGAAGCCCCTGGATAATTATTGAATGAACACAAGGTTACCTGCACTGTGCACTTTTATCTGCTGCATAGTCCCAGACAGCTAATAATAAAGTTGCTGCCTGACTAAAACCATATCATTGTCTCATGTCCTTTCATTACAGTCAGACAATTGAATTCAGTAAGATTACTTGTGTGCTTAAGTGTTGGCAGGACATGTTATTCAGGCAGGGACAGCATCTTCACCTGTTTCTGTGAAGCACTGCCACTTTTGGGCACTCAAAAATTAAAATAATCATTTTGTTTATTCATTTCCAGAACGCACACTAAATTAAGTGTAAGAGCATTTAATTAATATAATGCATCTCGTGTGTTTTGGTAAGCTAAACCACCATTACTCATGTTCATTTTAACTATCAATAGTAATAAGTCCAAAAGTTCATTAACCCATTTTGCTAAACTCTTGCAATAGGTTAATTTCAAGCCAGCTCCCTTCAAATATGAGTAAAAGAGGGAAATGTTTTAGTGAAAATGAAACCACCATGATCTATTTCAGTAAAAATAATTTCATACTAGAAGGATTTTTCTTTAAAAGGTCACCTAGACAATAAGGCAAATATAATTAGATTGGAAACAGCTAATTCAGTAAACTATTGATGCCAAAAGTAATAATTAGAGAAAAATTTAGTGAAACACTTATCAGTCAAAGGATTCTTATTATGGAATGATAATATACAAGTATGAGTAAAGAAATTTAAAATATCAAATGGTTGACAATTTATGCAGTTTTTTTTAAATAATTGAGTAATTATAAAAATACAGTCTTATTTGAATGCATAGATTACATTGCAGGAGTTAAAATCAGACTACACTGGAATCATTAAAATGACACTACTTGTTTGGAGGTAATAAACAAAGGCTACTGAATTTGACAAAGCTGTAAATGACAAAAATATTCTTCCTTACAATGCACTGTTTAAAGCTGTAAAGTACAATTACATTTCACTCATCTCAAGCAGTAACTATGATTCTCATGTTAAATTCATACTACATTTTCAACAAAAAGGCTCTGCTATTCTATGTAGAGATGGGCTGCAATGTAAATAGGTTGGGTTCTGTGAAATGTTGAGCACGCTCATCTCCCATTGAAGTCAAGACCTGAGGGAAACTCAAACTAGTACAGTGAACATCTTCAGCAACAGAGATTACTATGAGCACATCAAACCTGTCCTCCGCTCTCTACACTGGCTTCTCATAGAATATTGAGTGAAGTTCAAGGTCACTGTCCTTATCTCCAATGTGCTCAATGGACTGGTCCTGTCATATCTAAGAGTTTCCCCTAAAGCTCCAGGATTAACACCATGGAAAACAATTACATTCCTCAGTACAATGCAACTTTCTACCATAAGAGATAAAGGTCATCTGTGTAGGAGACAGAGCTTTCTCAGGAGCTGGTTCAAGAGCTTGGAACGATCTCCCACAGGAACAAAGGGCAATCACAAACTTCACCACCTTCTGTTTCAAGTTCAAGATGCTCTTCTTTGACCTTACTTTCTCTTACAAACATAGAGAAGCATGTACATTTAAAAGAACAGAAAAAACCTACTAAAAAAATCACCTTACTGAACACACAATTCTTCCCCTGGGGAGAGGATGAGCGTCACATCACTTAACACTGTACTGAAAGGTGCACAGAGTATGACAATTAGAGTAGTATAAGATTCTGAATAGAAGGATCAGCACTGCACCGCTTTTGGCACTGAATGCCAGCCCCATTACACTTGCTGACTCACTCAGGTACTCTAGTAGTGTACTGCAATGGAAATAACACAGCTAGTTGTAATGCTGCAACAAATATTTCCAGACATCTCTTTCTGAGAAGGTAACAGGCGTATCAATGCCACTCTTCAGAATGATATCACATTGGAATGATATTGTCTGGTCAATAAATCAGAGGCATCTAGATCCCCCCTTTATTTACCTCGAATTACCCCTCTATGTTCCATAGGCTGCCTTGCTTTTACTGTATTAATTAAATTAATGTTAGTGACCCTTGGCCCTCCTCCTCCATGCACTCCATCCGGCTCCACTCCCAGTCACTTGACATTCCCCCACGGGAGACTCCTTCCATTCTAATTTTCAAGAGTCTTCCTTTTTCTCTCTTCACACTCTCACCCTCATCCTAAGTGATTTCATCTTCCATGATTGTTAACCTTCTGCCTCCTCTCCTCAACCCTTTGTTTGACCTTCAACCATGAATCAGCCTTCCACAGCAGAGCCAGTTCCTGGAGCTTTACTAAACACTGCTCCCTCCCCCTGCCTTGAAGTGGTTTCCATCATATACAAGGTTTACAGTTCGGTTCAATGACTCTTAGCATCTCCACTATGCAAATTGTCCCAGCATCCCGGCTCCCTCTCCAACCAATTTTCTCTTTCCAATCACCCTATTATATCCTTGAACACTGTTCATACTTCCTTGTCTATCATCCTTTCAGATGACTTTTCTGTGATCTCAAGTCCACCAACATCTCACATTCCTTTACAGCTCTCAGTTGCCTATTCTCTACTATCTCTCTTTCATCCACTGAATCTATTTTGGTTAAATTCTTCAACTTGATTCTTTTCTTCACCTTTAACTCCTTTTCCCCTCACTCTCACATCAACCATTTCAGGTTCCTTTGAATCTAATCCTGTTCCATTCCTCTTCCCACATCTCTGAATGTTAAAGAAAACATTTATGGACCATAAGACTTCTTCCACTACATCTACTCATCTTTTTTTTCAATAGCGCCATCTTACTTGCTAAGTAGCTTTACTTCTTTGCTGCCTTGTTAAATTCTTTACCTAAATCCTCTGCCACCCTGAATTCCCTCTTCAAGCCCTCACTTCCTTCTCTTTCAACAGGATCTACCTATCTTCAGGGAAAAAAGTGACAAGATCTGACACTACCTCCCTTCACCATCCTTTCCCTTCTTGTTTTGTTCTTCCATCTGACTCACAGACTTGGAAGTCTTTACTCTACTTTCTTCCTTACAGTTATTCCACCCACATCATATTACCTCTGTCTCTCACCTTCTCCCTATCTCCTTCTCCTCAACATGCAAAAAATTGCTGGTATCCCCCCATACTGTAGCCCTTGATCTTGCATCTCTGGCCAACTAGCATCACACCTGCATTCTCCACATCAGGAGATCAGGGCATATACTAACAGCAAAAAACAAAAAGCATGTAGAGGCAGCTAAAATATTTGAGGAAAGTTTGTTGTTTACACACACAATATTTGCTTGTTTTCAAATTTGAAACTTCTATGGAATTATAAACATTTTGCTGGAAATGAAAGAGGCATGCAAGGTTTCAATCAAGGAGCAGTAGTACAAATTGGGAGAAAGAAAGCTTTGCTACATAGCTGTAAGCAATCAGCACAGGTGCCAGAGCTTCTCAGTTAAATTCCCACCTCATACATTTGACTGGCCTTAGCAGATAGACCACTTTACAACTAGTTAGGCCCCAGAAACAAGGAACTATTTCCCCATTTAACAGATGGAAATATTTCTCAAGGCCCAGAGAGGATAAGTGACTTTCCCAGTGACATGCAGCAACTCAGTGCCAAAAACCAAGGTTTTGAGATCAGGCCTTCAGATACCCAGACTACTAATCCACTCTGTGAGCTCTGCAGAGCTAGGAAAGAGGGCCTGGATTCTGTTTTGCCTCATGCATCATGAGTAATAGTGTCATCTAAGTTTTGATAGATGAATCTTTATGACTGGCAATGAAATAAGAGGAAGAAAGAATCACAGCTTGGTTTTCAGCTCGCATAGTGAGCTTCTAAGGTTGGCAATTAGAAAAATCATCTATTGACTTGTCAACTGAGAAAATTTGATCTGGAAATCACTAAGAAAAATATGAAACCCCTAAATATCCTTTTAACAGAGTCATTTTTCTGACTATAACCCACTTCAATTCATCAGTCAGAGTTGCTCAGTCCCACATAGATTTTGTTTCCCAGGAGACAAGTCTTTTAAATCACAGTTGAAAACACCAACCAGACTGGAAGTGGAATTCAATTAAAGAAAAAAAAATCATGTTTCTTTTGGGGCTTCATTTTAGTAAAAGCTCCTAAAACAGATTTTTCTGGCATCCCTTGCTCTTTATCTGTTTTCCTCTTTTGTAGGTGCTCACTGCCATTACTGAATGTATGGCTAAGCTAAAAAAATTGCTAGGCTAACAACTAGGCCTGGTCAAATTATTTATATGTTCGTTATTTCCAAATATTTCCCAAATAGTTTGGATGAATATCTTTTCAACTTGTGGGTTTGTTCACAAACTGTTTCATTATTTGTGGTACATCACTGCTCAGCATAGTCATGGGGTCCTGGTTCTGCTCCCCTGACTGGATTACAAACTTTTAGAAGTCAAGGATCATGGTTAGTGAATATGCATGTTCACATGCAAATAGAGTCAACACAGTTTAGTCTGTTACTGGCAGGTAAGATATTCCTGGTCCTAGCAATATTCTGTATTAAAAGTATAAAGAAGACCCATTCAAAGTGGCAATATTTCTTAAGTACTGGCTAAAAGAAAACTTCTGAATTGAGCCAGTGCTTTGGTCTGCATCACTTATCTTAACTGCCATTTCCAGTCATTCATGTGAACAAAACCTGTTCATGAATAAGGAAGGATATGAACATGATCAAACTAAAGAGCTGCTTGGAGTTTGAACCAACATTCATAAACATTATTTGTGTAGCATTCAGTCACTTTCAGAGAAAACAATGTTGACCAAGTTCTGCGGAGATACTAAGTTTATAAAGCCTTTACTTGAACTACTGCTTAGTGGAGGAAGGGGTACTGAATACAGGACTGGTATCACTGAACCTTGAAGACCACTAAGACAGATTTAAATGAAAGGGAAAGTGGAAGAATCTTCTTTTTCCTTAACACTCCACTACCACTTTCCTATTTATTTGCATAGACAGTGAGCTAGATTCTTTGGTGCAGTCTGGCCACTTGGAACTGCATCAAACTGCCATCATAAATTGGCATGAAATCACTTTAACCGAGTCAAGGAGTAAAGTGGTGAAGAGTAGCTATAGAGGGTTTTATCACTCTCTTTTCCTACTATAGCTGTAGCAGTGGAAAGGAGGGGTGGCCAGGATGTCCAGCATCTTGCTGATCCTACAATTTCACCCTTTTGTAGATGTTTGCAGCATGACATAAACTAAGCCCTGAAGCTGCTCTAACCCTGGCTCTGCACAGAGCTGCACCAGGATCAGTGCAACCAGGAGTGCAGGGATGAGTTTTTCATGCCACCCTTTTGACCAGGTCTCTCTACAGTTCAGCCATACTTCAGTATGCATAATTGTCTTGAAAGACTCTGCAAACCAACTGTTTATCAAAGCAATGCAGAAACACTTTGGGAAACTGTAACCAGTAACATTGCTGCAGCACGTTCAGAGGTGAACATTTAGGACGTGAATCTCCACTGCCTTGTGCAATCATTTACACTTATCGCTATCACACTTTGCTCTATCAAGCAAGGGCAAAATTTATAAACAGTGCTACCATGCTGATTTAGCAGCCTTGTGCACTCACTTTGCACAGTTCTAAATGCTTACACAAGGAACAAAGGGAGGGAAGAAGGAGACCATTGAACTGGCAGCCACAGTGACCAACATGAAATTGGTCTTTAAAGCTAAGACTTAGTCTGCCATTAGATTGGCACTTAAACAGCACAACCAGTTCTGGCCTACTGCACCACAGCATGCGGTGTAATGTGAGGACAATAACAAGCTTACAGCTTTGAAACATCAGTGGGAAATCATTTTAGAAGTTTTCATTCATGTCAGCATCTGTGGGTAGACTAAATGCAATTTGATGAGCCAGGTACGAAATGATGGGGTTCTCTTAAAAGCCATATTACAAACAGTAGAAGAGGATTTAACTTGAGTGTGACATGTTAACTTACCTGTTTGCGAGTAGTCCTGTCAATTGCAGGATTGGTACCTTGTGTTTCAAATTAAAAATTATACCAGCTGAAAGTTAGACCTGCATAGTTTGTTTTGTTCTTCTTTATACAGTTTCCCCCAACTCCTTAACTTAAAAAAAAATTGTTTTTTTAACCATGTCCTGCACCTGGAGATATTGCAAACATTATGCACAATGGATACAGTAACTATGTGGCTGTTTTAAAACATTGCAGCACACATTCTGCCTAATCATGTATCAGGACCCCTCTGTGCTAGGCTCTGTAAAAACATGGAATGGACAGATGGTCTCTGCCCCAGAAAGTAGACAATCTGGTCAATATGATTTACTCATCTGAAGGCAGGATTTGGCCTCCCATAGATAAAGTACATTTGCTATTACTGAAAGACCACACTAAAAAAAGGAGACAATTTTTTCTAGGATAAGTTTACTAAATAACCATTTAGTATAAATGGTTAAAAGTATAAAAGAACCATATGCAACTGATCCACATTGTGTTATTGGTTTCTCTAAAACAACTCATGAATACCATATAGAGAGCTTAAGATATAACACAGACTGGGTAATTTCACATAGTATTTTTGGTTTAGAAATTAAACTCCAAGTTTGTTTGTTTAGTAAGAAAGGAACAAATTATTAGAATCTACTACTTCTAGTCTCTACCAGATGTACACATCCTTGTTACTGATTTAAAAACTCTCTAATTATCCTTCAGGTGAATGTTGATCTTCAAAGACAGGACAATTTTTATGAAGAAAATAATTCTACTATTTTTATCATGCAAAAGGATGTTAATTTATTCTTGAAAATTCCACCTGTGTCAAATTGGCTTCAGAGTGTGCAGAAGAATATTATGATTCCATGCTCCCCCCACTCCTCTCCCCACACATACCTTTTGTTTAATTGAACCTCAGGGACTGAATGTATTTCTGACTCATCTAGCACACTCAGCTGGGGCCAAGGTGGGCTACATAATGAAATTATTGTAAAGGCAACTGTACCTAATAGGACCTGATTCCACATTAGCAGAGAAATGGATATTGTAACAAATAACTGCAAATTAGTATAACAAGGGAGCCTTTGTGACAGCTCTTAGAAAAACACCAGCCTGAATTCCAGCAAGACAAGTACAATTCACTAGAGAGGGTGATAATTCATAATGCTTTTAAGAACAAATGCATTAGAGAATGTCAAAGCCCTAGCAGAGAGCCCCAAACATGAACAGATAATCAATTCAATACCAAACAAAAAACAAAAAACCCACTATCTCCAAGATCCATATGGAGATTGTGACATACTATGTTCCCTTATGGCCACTGCCTCCAAATGCACCCCTATGGCAAGAGGGGTGGGCTTATATTGGGTCTCTCACCAGAATGCAACTCCCAAATACCTGCAGAATTGAGGTGGCATAATGACACAGACTGCATCTGTCTGGCCACTCTCTAGTCATAGATTCTGATCACTGGGGAGCAGCCCCAGATTGGCTTTCACTTGCAATGGACATGCTAAAATTCCAGCATGTCTGAAGCTGGAATTCCTTCATTCATAATTTCAGCGTAATTTACTCAATTTTGCTACCTTTCACTCGATTTATATTTTTAATTATAGCAGAAGAAAAGCAGAAATTGGGTTAATTATTATTTGTTTGCATTCTCATCTACAGCGCTAGGAGCCCCAGCCTGGGACTGGAGCTCTACTGCATTACATGCTATACAAACATTGAACAAGAAGATGGTCCTGGCCATAAAGCACTTACAATATCAGTATAAATCAAGAGAACATGTAGCTATAAATAGACAGGGAAGTACAAGTTTAAGTGGCAATGTTTAGATCTGGGGATCTAAACTCACCTCTAACGTTTACATACATAGGTAAATAAAACACCAACTTTAAACTGTCCTTGGTTGAGTATCAGACATCACTGAGAAGAACTGAAATTTCACAAGCAACTCCAAATTTAAGTATATGGGGTGTAGATATTTTTCCAATATCTTAGGCAGAATGCATATTATTTTTAAATTATGGTACCAAAATATACTATTCCACTATGTCTGGATTCTTTTAACAGAATCAAAAGTATTCAGTTGTAGAGAATAATATAACCCTTTCTCATAAGTAAAAGCTGTATTTTTCCCCAATTGTATGCATGTATTATATGTTTGGGTTTCACCCTGTGCAAGTGTTGGAACACACCTAAAACACAGGTATGCATCTTTTGAAAATGCAGCAGGCAAGAGGCACTTATCTAAACTTAGACGATCCTTATTAGCCTGGAAGTTGAACTGGCATTGTTGCAAGGTGTGTGTCTTGCTCACATGCATGGTCATACTGATCACCACATTTGGGGTCAGGAAGAACTTTTCAGCCATGTCAGAAAGGCAGGGATCTTTGGGGTTTTGCCTTCCTCTGTAACATGGGGTGTACTTTACCTCCCGGGGTGATCTGAGCTTCTCTTACCTAATCATTTCCCTGCTATGATAGGGGCCTCTGGCATTAATGGTGCCTTGGTCTCTGTTGTCGGACAGTTGATTTTGCTGAAAACTGAAATGTTTTGGTCTGACTCAGGTCCTTGGGTTTAACAGAGGGGATGTGTGTGTGTGAAATGTGCTGCCCTGCGATATACAAGAGATCAGATTAGATGATCTGATTGTCCCTTCTGGCCTTAAACTCTATGAAAAGAAAACACGCTTGCAAATTTCCAGTACATTTCTGGGCTCAGCATCTTTTGCGCTATTCTAATATGTCTGCTTCCTGATGGAGGGGTTTATTTCACTGAGTAAGGTATATGAAAACTCTGATTGACAGCTTTGAAACAGCACTGTCAGCCACAGCTGGGACAGGGGTTCTGGGCCAAAACCGTACTCCCTGGTAACTGGTACGAGAGAGTGCCTATATTAAACAGGATATTTGGTCTTTCATGGAGGAATCTGAGCTTGCATAGGGTCAAGAAAAACAAATGTCCACCGACCATCGAAACAGTGTTTCAGGGCATTTTTGTATGAGACACATGCAACATACTACATCTCTGAAACAACACAAATTATTCTGTATGTAAGTTATATCCTGTTTTATAATGAGTAAAGTTAGCAGAACTAAGATGTGTGTTTTGTTGTCAGCCCATCATCACACTGAGCATTAGCTTTCAAGTTATCCTCTACTTACCCCTCTCCATGAACACACACATCACACTAGTTTCTTCTGTTTACTGCATCCTATGATTTGCTTCATGTGTGATCTGTAAAATAACTAGGTATATTTTACACTGTTATTAACACATACAAGAACTGGAAATCTAATAACTTGTTCATTCTTGAAAAAGATCAGAGTTTATTAATTTTGTGCTGTGGAACAGATAAGAGTAATAACTGTCTTATCATTTCTATCATGGCTGTGTGTGAAGCTAAATAGTTTATCCTCATTTGCTCCCAAAGGTGTTGTAGCATTATGTCACCAACAAAATTAAACTTGTGTGGTCCTAAACCTCCTTTTTGCTATTTCTGTTGCCAAACTACCTGTAACATCACCCACCTTAATCAAAGTTTCCCATTTTACAACTACCATCTGTGAACATTACTCCAGAAATCAAATCAAATGCAGAAGCAGACTTGAGATAGTCAGTATCCATTAATATTGTAACAAATCGATAGTTAAAGCTTCCTGATTGTCATTCTCCACACCCTGGTCATTAATCACAGCTGAACAACAGAACTCAAGTCTTCCTCTAAAGACACGGGCCCTTACCACATCAGCTAAAATATCTTCAGCTTTTAGTAGTTGTTAAGAGGGTACTGTGAGAGTCCGCCCCCTCTGCGTCAGTTGTTATATCTAGTGGCAAGTGTCCACCAGGCCACCCTTTCTCTCAGGGCAGTAGCGCCTAGTACCCACAGTCCCAAGCAGTAGTGTCTACTGCTGGTGGCTGCAATGCCCAATACATCCCCTAGGTTGCTTCCTACCCTTAGGCCCGCCTAGCTCATCTTCTCAGCTGACAGCTTGGGTTCCCACGGTCAGCTGGTTCTCAGCAGCATAATCAGGGTCCTCAGCCTCTGCAGCCTGTAATATCAACAGTGCTTCTGCAGGAGTCTGCAGCACATGCTCCTTAGCTAGACCAGACAGAGCTGCTTCCTTTTATATGATATCTCCACAGGGAGCATGCCTACCAAGGGGGAGGGGGCATGGCCTTTTGGGCCCACAATGATTGGTTAACCTGCCTGACCAGTGCGGGGCTGGTACATTCCATCACAATAGTATAGGGCCTATCTCATATTGTTATAATTATTATTTGCATTGCAGTAGCTTCTACAAGATCATTCCCATTGTGCCAGATACTATATAAACTACACAAAGAGCTCCAGTTTCACTAATCTAAAAGCACACTGTTGAAAGTAGAGCTCATCAGGAGTTTGCCATTGGAGTGATTTTCTGATGGAAGATGCGGTGCCTGTGAAATCAAAATTTTCCATGATAAAACTGATTTTACCAACATTTTTTGAGTTTCCGTTGAGAAAATCAAGATGAACTATTTAATTGAATCAGTTTAACCCAAATTGGAATTTTTCATTTTTGTGACTAAACCAAAACTTTTATTTTCAAATCAGTGAAAAATAAAAGAAAACCGCACTTATCGATGGTGTATTGCCTTACGAGCCTGGCCCATTCTCTACTATAGGCCAGGCTTCCCGGAGGACTTCATTTGCTATCATGCATTTCCTCTGTGTGGTGCATCATGGCAGTCTGGGCGCAATACCAAAGATGTAGTCTGGCCCTGGAGCTTTGCACATAGGAGTAAAGGGGGGGCAGAATGACAACTCCTGTAAGTCAGTAGAGAAATGCAGTTCAACAATATCAAACAAACACTTTTGCATTTTAAGAATGTTGTTTTGTTTCAAATTAACATTTATAAACCAGATGTTTCTACATTTCTAAATTAAAAAAACAAAAAACAGATTTTCCATTCCATGGAAAATGTTGATGTTTCATCTTTTTGACCAGTTCTGAAATGGTCACTCAGTTCTAATTGAAAATTATACATTAGCAATTAAGCATTTTGTCTGGCTTACTAGAAGTACTCATGTATGAATCTACAGAATGCTTTGGTGCAGTTTCAAGTTTTTGGCTATAAACAAACCAAGTTTAATTATATGGTACCGTCTTGCTCCTACCAAAGTCAGCATTTTGGTTCGTGGCACTATGTATAAGGAAGGATTTTTATTTTATTCTTTTGGCTTGGATTCATTCTTTCCAGAAGACTATCTAGGCAATGTTCAACATACCAGAGAGCTAGGAAAAAGGTAAACAACAACAACTTAAAGGAGTATTAAGTGAATCATATTGATAACTATGAAAGCTATGTTTAAAATACAGAAGTCTAATTTTTGTAACCTCAGAATTCATATGTGCTATCCAACAGTACAAAACAACACTTTGATATAATATATAGTATGATAAAATGAGGTTTTCATCTTCCTTAGAAAAATAGGTTAGTGATGCACAGTACTGAAGAAAAAGTCTAGTCTTAAGTAGACAAAACATTAGATAAGATCCTAATGACTGTAAGAATACTGAATGATCAAATATTACATACTCTACAGTAGTACTTACTGGAACTGGGATTTTGTTCAATACATTTCAAGAGTTGTGATTTTTACATCTTGAACTTACAGTAAAAATCTGAAATGCAATAACTTGTAATTTTTTAATATAGAAAAATAAATAAATAAATAATGTTTGATACAAAGAGTTTGAATCAATGTTTTCATTCCATTTGGAAAGAAATGTAAAGTTCTTTCTTCTTCCAAAAGCTGATGGGAAATGTGTAAAATATTTAGTTTCAATAAAGAATTTATTGGCCATTGGAATAACATAACTGCTAAAATGTACCAAAATTGTGCCAAAAAGAACCTTTATTTAAGCATTCATTGGAATTATATCCATATATCCTCTTTCCAAGTCTAAACAGGTTTATGAGTCATTCTCTTGACTTAATACTTAGCACATTTGAGGCCAGATTCTCATATGGTGTAAATCAGCACAACTTCATTGGCTTCAATAGGGCTGAGGATCTGGCCTAATTAATCTTCAAAGTGTTGGACAAACATTAATCTTAGCATTTACCAGGCTGGGATTTCAGCACCTGCCTGTCAGATGCCCTCAATTTATGCTTTATCTCTCTGCCTCTCAGTGCACCTGATCACAAGAATTGCAAGTAAAGACTTTCAATTGACTTCAAAGGATTTTGGATCAGGATCAGTATGATCAGTTCACCAGCTCGTTCATGTCGCCTGGACCTGCTGCTTTCCATTTTCTGTACTCCCTCCCATTCTTCCCCACTACTGACTTTCCCTACCACTTTAGCTAACCTAATCTAAGATGCACTCTGCTTCCCAAGAACTGCTGTTCTCCACATACATCCACCCTCTTGTCACCCTCCACTCCCACCCCTTTCTAGATAATCATAGATCTGATAATTTGTCAAGATCATCTGATATATTTTCTTGAGCTGGCTGCTCAATCCTAATTTCATATGCTCCCTGGCTTCCCCAGGTCAGATGAATTCTGAAACGCATAGTGTGATCATGCAAGATGCAAAGAGCTGCTGGCCCAACCCCAGGTTTCCCTACAGAAAGAAGTGTACAAGTATAGAAAATCTTTTAAGTATTTTGATGTGTGAAATTCTGGAAATTCCCAAAGATGTAGTTCACTAAAAACTACTTTGGAAAATGTTGCGTAAAATCTCTTCTTCCATTAAAATATTCAGAAAGGAATTTTTCATTGTCAATGTCTGTGTATAAGAAAAAAGTTTAGGCTACATATTTTACAGATTAGAAACTTCTAATAACCTGGATTTTTTTTTTGAAACATCCGCGCAAGTGTTGTTTAATAGGTGCTGGTATCTTAAAGAATTGACAGGAAAGTTTGAAAAGAAAAATGAAATGCTAAACTACTTGTGTCATAAACAGATAGCTAAGGGTTAATGTCTCTTTCACCTGAAGCACCTGACCAGAGGACCAATCAGGAAACCGGATTTTTTCAACTCTGGGTGGAGGGAGTTTGTGTCTGAGTCTTTGTTTTCTGTCTGCCTGCTTTCTCTGAGCTTTGGAGAAGTAGTTTCTGTTTTCTAATCTTCTGTTCTAAGTGTATGGACAAAGAGATCAGATAGTAAGTTATATGGTTTCTGTTCTTTGGTATTTGCATGAATATAAGTGCTGGAGTGCTTTAATTTGTATTCTTTTTGAATAAGGCTGTTTATTCAATATTCTTTTAAGCAATCGACCCTGTATTGTGTCACCTTAATACAGAGAGACCATTTGTATGTAGTTTTTCTTTCTTTTTTATATAAAGCTTTCTTTTAAGACCTGTTGGAGTTTTTCTTTACTTCAGGGAAATTGAGTCTGTACTCACCAGGGAATTGGTGGGAGGAAGAAATCAAGGGGAGATCTGTGTGTTGGATTGCTAGCCTGATTTTGCATTCCCTCTGGGGGAATAGGAAAGTGCTTTTGGTTTCCAGGACTGGGAACAGAGAGGGGGAGTCACTCTGTGTAGTTTCACAGAGCTTGTGTCTGTGTATCTCTCCAGGAGCACCTGGAGGGGGGAAGGGAAAAAGGATTATTTCCCTTTGTTGTGAGACTCAAGGGATTTGGGTCTTGGGGTCCCCAGGGAAGGTTTTTTCAGGGGGACCAGAGTGTCCCAAAACACTCTAATTTTTTGGGTGGTGGCAGCAAGTACCAGGTCCAAGCTGGTAACTAAGCTTGGAGGTTTTCATGCTAACCCCCATATTTTGGACGCTAAGGTCCAAATCTGGGACTAAGGTTATGACAACTTGCAAAAGAAAAAATAATCAAGTCCCTAACAGAGAAGCCAAACAAAGAATTATATCACACTTTGTACTATATATGGAACACGACATTGTTAGCTAGAGAGAGTGAGAATAATATTAGGAATAATATTCCCTTAAAGAAATAATGAGGGGAGAAGCAAGTTCTGTGTATATGGCACTCAAGCACAGGAATCTGAGGATCAGTTTAAAAAAATGGAAGGGAATAAATCTGGTTTGATTTATGTCAGCTTTTGGTTTTATTATGTGTAGCCCGGGGAGTATCATGATGATGTGTAGTGAGTCAGGGTAAAACGTGTATAAATAAATGTACTGTCAATTTGTAAGGGCTTTTTTTTTAAGTGCCTTTCTGTACATTCCACACTGAATTGTGTTTCCTTAAGGAGAAGCAGCAGATGGCAAGAAAAGGTAAGGTTGACATAGTGAGAAAAATCTCCACTTTCATGCCATTTTCTTTCCTGCCTTTATACATCCTCTCTACTCTTTTTAAAAGGGGAAATAGTTGTCAATGACACTTATTAATGTACATTTTGATGCAAGAAGGTCCTACTGGTCTGTGCTGGATCAGAGCTTAGATGCTCAGAAAATGACAGAAAAAACTAGTTGGTTTTGGAAGCATGCAGCTCACTTCACAATTTCAGGCAGTGGCTCAGTTTCCACACTTGCTGGGAAGCTTAAGTCCTTCTGCCAAACCAAGAACTCCCTCTTCCAGGGCTAACAAAACAAAACAAACCTCCTGGGCTACAGCTTCCTTATCTGTGTCTTTGTGAACCTTCTCCTTACTTCTCAGGGGTCCACCCCTCTTTGTATATTAGGCTTCCAGGTTATTCTTGGCCCAGCATTTCTCAAGGCATCTTGCCCAGCTCTGTTTCCAGACCTCTGTCTCAGGACTCGCTTCTTTGCAAATGTCAGAATTCTTGCCCTTCCCTAATCTTTTCCTTGGCAGAGAGACTTACAGCAGATCCTGCCATCTCCCTACCTCTCCCAGACTACAGAATGCAGGCTCTTCTATACCCTACATGGTTGGTTAACAGTTTACAGTTCCCATAGCTGCTGTTCAACAAGTTCTGGAATGCCACAGTTTTTTGCAGAGACCGTGTTACAGAAGTGAGCTGAATCCTGGACTATCTTCAAGGACCAGCTCCCTTGTGGCAAGTTTGTTCTTCTATATGTCACCACAAATCATCTGATTTAAAAAAAAATGAATCCATTCACTTCTCCTTATGCCAAATGTAAACGAAGAGGGAATTTTAATGGCACAAATAGGAATTCATATATGTACATGCCAGTCTTGCCCGACCAAAGTAAAAAAGTCAGGGGAATGCACTAAAATTGAGATTTAACAAAATAAATATATGTTTGTTTTTTTCAATTTGCCTTCTGGTTTTTATGCCTGTAGGATTTGTGTGTCCAAGTTTTCCTGTGCAACCATGAGGGCTAGAGACTTCTTTTTGTTGTTGTTTTAAAATGAAAATGGGGGGTTGTATGCAGAGCTGGGGCTTTAAGAATAAACACCCAATACTGTAAACTCATAAGACTTAGCAACACTGGCATGGTGATATTTTATAATTTGCTATATGAGTAAAATAATGTTAATCACACATTCTGATAGTCATTTTTCAATGTGGAATAATGCAAATTGCTAAAGTTCACCATGATATTGAGCAACCAGGCAACCTGGCAGGTGGAAGATTATGTACGACAGATTCCTAGAAGCTCAGCAAATATCTTAAATTAGTTTCAAATTATCAACTCCTAGAAGTACATGAAGAGCATTCCAGTATGGAATTAATTTAAACTTCACTGCCATAAACTCTGTCTGAACATACATCTTTAACTTTTTGAAGTGCAATGGTCAAAACTAATTCATAAAATGAACTCACATTCTGCTATCACGGTACAACTCATTATTACTATGTAATTGTGGGTAACACACAAAACAGCTGCTTTTTCCTGCCTCATGTAGTTATTGGCATCTGCTCGCTTGAAAGGAAAGGCTTGGCCAATTTTTCTTCCTAGCACCTATGTTAACAGTTTAAATTGGCCTTTTATGATTAGGTGTGTTACATAACCAGTAGACACAGATATGTTGGTTCTGTAAGCAAATCAAACTGTATTTTGAATAGCAGTTAAATATCTGCCCTGCCAATGTACTAGTAACCACTGATTTTAATTCCTAAAATCACTTATAGGTCGTCATCATCCCAGGATAAATTGGATCTCCCGCTGCAAAAATCAACATCTCTGCTTTGGCTCATTGTTTCATTTTTGATAAATGTCTCATCTTTGCATTTGTATATCTTAACCTAGGAGGAGGAGACCATTATCCTGTGACAGCATTTGATTCCATTGACATTATTATCACTTACGTTTCCTTCGGTCTTACACCTCTTGACTCTTTTGCCATTTTCATGTTCAGAGTGGTATTTATCAAAGGAAATTGAAAATTACCAGTGTCTCAATTTTGTTTTTCATCTGATTCATGAAGCACTTCTCAATGTGAAAAGCAGTTCATGAATTGCTTGAGAGCCAGCAAAAGAATAGTAGTGCATCTATTTCCATATAAATGGACTCATTACTATGCAGGCTGGTGATAATTTATGAGACTGGATTTCTGTCTGCAAACAGGGGTCCTGCTGGCAGTATCCTTCTGTTTGTAGGCAGGGAAAATGAGATTTCAAAGCTCTTTAAAAATATATCTTTTAGATTGGTAAGGTGCACCTAACTTTGACCCACAACAAAAACACTGATTAGACTTGGAGTTTTCTGAATATATCCAGAGGCATTTTAATATTAACATACAATATTGTTCACCATCTCAAAAGCAGTAAAATATCTTGGAAGAGGTAAAATGCTACTTCATGGAACACTAAGACTCACATGAAGCCATACGATAAGTATTATAGAATAGGTGAATAGGGAAAATCTTTTGGAATGATACAAATGTTTTAAAGAATGGGATCCAAAAATTATAAGACATTTTCCCTTCTACAGAGTTGTAAAAAAGTCAAACAAGTACCCTTTGCCTGATCCCAGTTAAAATAGATACATTTACAGATCAAGATATGATCATCATTTTCCTCTCTCAGCCTTTTCATGTATGTTAAGCTTTTTGCTTCATCATCTGTATTTCAGGTCATTATTGGCCCCACCCCACCAAAATGATTGAGCCTCAAGATGTTTGACATTTGGGTCTGGTTTGGATAACCACTCAAGGACTCACTCTCACCTTTATCTGAGGTCTTTAAACTTGGATCTTGCAAAACTAGGTCAGAAATTTCAGCGAAACAAAGTCTCATTAGATTTCTGGTATTTCCCAATTCTGGTCAGGACAAAACCACCACAAAAGTCATGCTTGAGTATTTTGGCACTTCGGACCAGAATCTCGAAGTGCAGAGATTTTTAGCTAGTGAAACTAGGCATGGCACCAATAAAGTCAATGGAGCTTCAACAATTTACAGCAGCTGAGGTTCCAACCCACTGTATACAAATTGGCCAATGATTAATCAAAAACCCACCATTAGAAATAATTCATAAAGGGACACTGTGTTCAATTCTGGAAATTAGCAAAGATTCAGGGAAGGCAAGATTTGTTTTGTTTCAGTTTTTTAAATGCATTCAATTGGTTCTAGCCTCTTACATACAATGAAGAAGATTCTTCTCCAAATTCTACAGATTTGCAGGTCCCCTCAAGCTGGTGTCTACATGGGAAAAGAGAACTCCTTAGAATGCAACAGAAATATTCTTTATTTTATCAACTTCTTCATGCAGAACTATTTATAAAATGTAATTGCTGTGAGAGGACCAAGTATGGTAAAGCTGCTAGCATTTAGATAGTTCATTGTGTGAGTGCATGTGTTTTTTAATTTTGAATTTAATTCTAATTTAAATTAGGTTCCAAGCAGATGGAGAAAATCTGAGTTACGTGGGATGAGTAAAACATTAAGAGACAACTAAAAACACTACAAGCATTGGCATTACTGGGCACAGAATGTAGGAAGGTGGATACCCCCACCTTATCATTTTTATATCCTCATGTAAATAGGATGAAAGGGATTTATATAGCTGAAATGAAATCACTAATTGGTGTAAATAAGTAATTCCAGTTCTCTTTATTACTACATCTCTCTAGTGTGAAATATTCTTTGTTAATGATCAACATAAACATAATTATCATCATAAATTCTTTTAGGATAACTAAAATACCCATTGGCTTTGCAGCTGAATTAGGAGGTAATTATTAAACCCTGTTTTAAAATGATGTCAACTATTTAGGGATCCTCAGATTAAGGTGTTGGAGAAGAGCAAAATATTTTATTACAGAAATACAATTTTGAACTAACTGAGGGCCGTTCCAGAATGATTTTGCTTCTACCTCCTCTGCCGCTAACAGGAAAAAAAATCCTTCTTATTCATTATTTCTCATTCAGTTTTGCCATGTCAACCTGCATTGGGCCTTCCATTTTGTCTCAGTAGACTTTTACACTCCTGTTAGTTCACAGTGAAGCTTTAAAGAAACCACAGATGTTTCAGGATGGTAGGGAAGGTTGACAGTGAGTGTCATCCTTATCTCTCACAGCATATTCTGGAGGGGCCTGATTTGGTTCCCACTGAAGTAAGTAGGAAGACATGTATTGACTTCAATGGGAGTTGGATCAGGCCGCGTGTACACTACATAAAGGTACATCTGCAATGCAATCCCAGTTCTTTGGACTCCAGTTAACCAAAACTCAGGCTAACTAAAGGTCTATTACAGGGGCTGGCAACCTTTCAGAAATGGTGTGACGAGTCTTCATTTATTCACTCTGATTTAAGTTTTTGCGTGCCAGTAATATATTAACCTTTTTAGGAGGTCTCTTTCTATAAGTCTAAAATATATAACTAAAGTATTATTGTATGTAAAGTAAATAAGGTTTTTAAAATGTTTAAGAAGCTTAATTTAAAATTAAATTAAAATGTAGAGCCCCCCCGGACTGGTGGCCAAGACCTAGGCAGTGTGAGTGCCACTGAAAATCAGCTTGCGTGCCGCCTTTGGCACATGTGCCATAGATTGCCTACCCCTGGTCTATTACATCCTCTTGGGGTTACATTGACTGAAGCACCACTTCTGAGAGGCACTAACCTCTGCAGGGACTGAAACTCGTGATTATTCAAACCCCAGAATTTATGAAGGCATTGGCCAACCCCTTAATCATTCCAAAAGTCAAGATTCTACCGAGCATACAACTTGGTGTAACTTAAAACTGAGCCTCTTTTTCAGTGTTACACTGACTCTGCCCTTTCTACTCACAATCAATTTCCTCTCTGTTAATCCTTAGTTTTTAACATGATTCACTTTCCCACTTCAAAAATGGTTGGCTCAAATGTTAATGCCAAGCAAATTAATATGATTGTGTACTCATTTATAAATAACCTATTAAATAAATCTCACAGAACTAGAAGGGAATGGTCATTGAGTCTAGCCCCCTGCCTTTACTAGCAGGACCAAGTACTGATTTTTGCCCCAGATCCCTAAGTGGCTGTCTCAAGGATTGAGCTCACAACCCTGGATTTAACAAACTAATGCTCAAACCACTCAGCTATCCCTCTCCCTACTGAGCAATTGTAACAGCTAAAGGATAAGATTCACTGGGAGGCTTACAGTTCATTGTGTGACTCCTTCCCATACGCTGAAAAGAAAACTGCATTCTGTTTTCACAGTGTAGCAGTCTGAAATCTCAAAAGTTCAGAGCACCTTTTCTCCATGTATAAGCTATGAAATATTTGAACCACTTTGCTGAAAAGCAGTATTATGATATGGGCATAATGAGATTAATGTAAACCAGTTTTAAATTCTGTTTTGTTACTAGCTTCATAATCATCTCATCATCATCAAAAGGAAGAAAACTAATGTTTAAAACACTGAACACTTTTGCAAATATTAACACTTATTTGTTGAGAGTTAAAATCTGGTATTAAAGTAGGGTACAAGTATTTTAGAATCCTTAATATTCATTTCTCACAGGGCCACTATCTCTAGTGAGGTCACTTTTCAGTGACAGAGACAGTAATAAATGGCAGTTGCAGCTGAACATTTTGTTTTAAACTATGTTCTGATGAAGGATTCTTACTTTGTGAACTTTCAGTCTTCAGGGTACAGAAAAATAAGCAAACTCTTCTTTTTAGGGTAGGTGTTTTCTTATCTACGTAGATAGCCTCACCACAGTATCTGTGCACCTCAAAATCTTTAATGTATTTATTCTCACAACTGCCCTGTGAGGTGCGGTAAGAGTATTATCCCATTGTACAGATGGAGGCACTGAGGCACAGAGAGGCTAGGTGACTTACCCAAAATCACATCTGAAGTCTGTGATGGAGCAGGGAACTACACCTGAGTCTCCAAAGTCCCCAACTAGCTCCCAGCCACTGAGCCGCCCTTCCTTATCACACTTCAGGAGAGAAATGTGCTTTACAATTCATTGTAGTACAATGAAAAACAAATCCTTTGTACTTAGTATAACACCATGTTCTTGCATTCTGACCTTGTCACTTGTTTGAAATGAACACACACAGCAATTGTACCGGAGTTAGATGGCTGTTAGCGAAAACCCAGCTGAAACCCCTGGATAATCACTAAGGGGGAGGGGAGAGATACGATTAAGAACTGACCCAATGAGTTTTCGGGTTTTTTTTTTTAAAGGGCTATTGGAAGAGAGAAACTCATACAGAAAGCGAGTGGTAAATTGCATAAGTCACATACAGTATTGTGCCACTCATGTTTTCTAAAAGTCAGTGCCTGGCAAACAAAACAAAACAAAAAAAGGGAAAGGAAAAGGCAGGTTGTCTCTAGGCATCAGTTGGTGATACCAAGCATAATAATAAGAAAATGCACCTCAACAGCATACAAGATTGTTGACTTGGAGATAACAAGACCTGCCAAGACATTTGCATTATCTTCTGCTCAAGTGTCAGAAGAAAAAGAAGATTGAAGTCTGAAAGGCTTTGGTCTTAAAAAGAACACTAGTGCAGGGGGGAAAAGGAGTTGTATGAAAACAAACAAAAGAAGAATGTGAATGGATAGAGGAAGATGAGGATGAATAACTAAACTGAATACCATGGTGGCCAAAGAATTTATAGTAATAAGGCCTTTAAAGTATATATTTTTGTAGGATGGGATTCAGGTATAAACAGATGCATGGAGAACTTTTTAAAAAATTGAGTTCTCTCTCTAAATACTTATGGCCTCCCATTATCATATCTGAATGTCTCACCATCAGTAATGAATGTACTCTCAACATCCCTAAGAGTATTATTCATATTTTACAGAGGGGGAACTGAGGTACAGAGAGACTAAATTACTTGCCCAAGGTCACACAGAAAGTCTGTGGCAGAACCAGGAACTGCATCAAGATCCAGGAAGACTCTCAGACACTAGACCATTCTTCTTCTCAGTGCGGATCCTGCAATGAGCTCCATATGGGCAGACCTAAGAAGCAGTGATTGTATTTTAAAAGTGAATTCTACTTTGCGAGAGATCGACAGTTCCAGGAGTATTCAAGCAGGGAGGGCTCTAGCTTTTTTGCCACCCCAAGCACGACAGGCAGGCTGCCTTTGGCGGCTTGCCTGCAGGAGGTCTGCCGGTCCCGCGGCTTCGGCGTACCCGCCGCTGAATTGCTGCTGAATCCATGGGTCGGTGGACCTCCTGCAGGTGCGCAGCCAAAGGCTGCCCGTAGCGAGGCGGTGTGGCTCCCCTCCTCCTCAGGGAGGGTCGAGCCCCGTCAGACACCTAAGGGGGCGGGGCCACAGAGCAGTAAGCCCGCCCCTCAGAGGGTTAGGAGGTGACCCGGAAGTATAAAAGCCTGCCGTCAGAGCTCAGTTGGAGCCCAGCCGCCGTCAGGAGCAGACCTGCCAGAGGGTGCTCGTGACTGGGAAGCTGCTGAGGCCCAGGGCCGTTGCCCCGACTGGCCGGAGCTCCCCACGCTGGCTACGATGAGGAGCTGCTGGAGCTTCCCCATGCCTGCTATGATGATGAGGAGCTGCTGGAGCCACCCCGTCCCTGCTGTTACCCCGAGGAACCCCCGGAGCAGGCCTGGCCGGACTTCCCAGAGGTACTGCCGGATCTACCGCCCAGCCCTGGCCGGGAGGGGCCCATGCTACTAGACTTCCCAGGGGCTGACGCCACAGATCAGGTAGACCCAGAGGGGAAAATTGGAAGTAGCCCAGGGGCAGCTGACTCCAGTCAGGCTGCAAGATACCTGAACCCATGTCAGTGTGTTGCGGTCAGGAACCCCACTGACCGTTAGCGGTGATAGCCGCTACTAGGGCCCCAGGCTGGAATGCAGTGGAGTGGGTGGGCCTGCGTTCCCCCTGCCACCCGTACCCAGGTGGCAGAATCCCCCTGTCCCTGGCCTAAGGAGGCCATCAAGCCTGAACTATTGACTGCTCGACCCTGAGCCACGAGGGTTTGAGCCTTTTGTAACTGTGTGTTTGGTGCCCCGCCCGAACCAAGGGCTGGGCCCCCTTTAACTCTGCCACTGCTCAGTCCTACCCCAAGGGGCTCGAGCTGCCTGAACTGTGGACTGCTCGACCCTGAGCCACGAGGGTCTGAGCCTCTTGTAACTGTGTGTTTGGTGTCCCGCCCGAACCAAGGGCTGGGCCTCTTTAACTGTGCCACTGCTCGGTCCTGCCCCAAAGAGCCCGAGTTGCATGAACTATTGACTGCTCGACCCTGAGCCACGAGGGTCAGAGCCTTTATAACTTTGTGTTTGTTGCTCTGCCCTATAGCAGAAGGCCGGGGCCCCAAGCGATTGTGCCGCGTCGCTCAGCCCTGAAGAAAGGGGCTGACGTAGACGACGTGTATCGAGGCCGGTGTGGCTCCCCTCCTCCTCAGGGAGGGTCGAGCCCCAGCCGTACACCTTTACACTGCCCTTGGAGGGACTGGCATGGCACCCCCCACAGCTTGCAACCCCAGGCATGTGCTTGGAGCGCTGGTGCCTGGAGCCACCGCTGTATTCAAGTCTGGGGTACATCTCACAGAAAAGTAGAGGCTTTCCCAACAAAACATAATTTAAGTGTAGGAATTTGCACTTAAATGCAAATTCCTAGAGTTACATGATCAGCTGTGAGCTGGTCAGTTAGCATGTTCCACAATTCTACCCAGCTACTAGACCATTTTGAGGAAGATGGATTGGCATATGTGTGACAAGAAGTGCAGTATGTATGTAACTACTGGAGTTCTTTACCAGGAGCTTTTAATATGAAGACTTAATATTTTCTTAAGATTTGTTTGTTTACTTGATTTGATTAATGAAAAGGGACTTTATTTACATCAATATCATATTACAGTTTTTAAAGTACTAATAATTAATTGTATTAATTTTCAAGCTAAACCTTCTTAAGCATAATTAAAGCTGAACGTGTGATCTACTGGAGTTTTAACACGCCACACAAATTACTGGGTGAAATCCTGAACCCACAAAAGTCAATAGGTGTGTTGGCATTGACTTTAGTGGGATTTCACTTACTGTTGTTTTTGTTATTCTACAGCTGTTAAAAAGCCATGACGTGTTTTATCCTTGTTAATGAAATACTAATGTTTTGCATTTAGATTGTACTTTTCATTGAATAATTGTGAGGTGCCTTACTAACATTAAGTAGCTAATCTCCACAAACTGTTGTGAGATAGGTCAATACTATTTTACAGGTGAGTAAGATGAGGCACTGAAGATAAGTAATTTCATAAAGGCCACATATCCAGTCAGCGGCAGGAACCACAGTGCTGAGACCCAATACATTGTATGCACTAGACAATATTATCTCAAACAATTAAGGGATACAGACAATTCCCCCTCCTGTATAATCCTCCATTACTTGCTATCATCTTACTTGATATATACTGTCAAGGCTGATTCCCCACTCTGGCACTTCGAGTGCAGAAGGTGGGGCCTGCAAGGACTCTAACAATTAATACTGGCCACTCCAGGCTTATATTAAACTCCAGAGGTTACAGCTTTTTTCTGACCTTGGATTGGTAAATGCTGCCACCACCCAAGTGCAAAACTCCTCTGAGAATCCAGGAAGGCGCACTTGGGAATTCCTTCCTGTGGGGTACCCTCAAGCCCTTTCGCTTCCGTTCCCCTTGCCCCCCACCCCTCCAGGGAAGAGCTGAGAAAGAAAACAAAGGAAATCAGCTGTTGCCACCAGCTAATTAAATAACATGTACACAAACCTCTTAGGACACAAAACCCCAATCCTGTTTTTTAAAAAAGGTAAATTTTATTAAAACCAAAAAGAAAGAAAATACATCTGGAAACTCAGGCTATTGCTAGATGTAAAAACAAAACACTTACAAGGATTAATCATCAAGAATAACTTTCCTGAGGTCCAGCTTAAATGTTACAAGAAAAAGAAAAGCATTAGGGGTTAGCACAGAGGAGTCCACAGTCCATAAAGAAATAAAAGGGATAAACCTAATTGTGTCTTCCTAGACATTTCCTGATCTACTTACATATCTGGGGTTTAAAATCAAAAGCTTCTAGGCATGATCCTGATGATTTTTTCATACCTGGCCCCAAGCTTCTTACAGTATAGTTTTTTCCTGTCCCCTCACTCTGGGAGAACAACCACAGACCGACAAAACAGGAGTCTTGTTTCAATTTTAAAAAGTTCTAGCCTTTCCATTGGCTCTTTTGGCCAAGTGTCCACTCAGTTCCTTTTACCTACACATCACAGAGACTTTTAACCCTTTACAGGTAAAGCAAGTAGAGAACAGCTACTAAGAGAGTTTACAGCTGCTGGCTGGCTGGGTCCATAAAAGGGAGCTACCCACCTCCCTTCATTTATCACATATACTATCCATCTAACCTTAATTTTGCTGACTTTGTTCTTTAATGGAAATAAGAAGTTTGTTTTACTAAATACCTATAGTAAATACCTCTAGCCCTCATTATTACAATGTCTGAACACCTCCAAAGTAGTTTTGACACCTTTTACTAAATGTGTAGTAAAGATTTCCAAAGGAATGTAATCCCAGGTTACACTGATTTGCCAATTTTATACATTTTCCTGTAGTATGTTTTGGTGGAACAAAATAGTAATTTATTAATAGAAATGGAATTATAGATTGGTGATATGAAATGCGTTGATTATGATGTTCTGAGTTAATATAAGCATATGTAGACTATGTAAGTTTGTACTTTCAACTATATTAACATACTACAGCATACTACGCAAAAGAATAAATGGACACAAATCTGACATCAGGAATTATAACATTCAAAAACCAATAGGAGAACTCTTCAATGTCCCTGGTCACTCAATAATAGACCTAAAAGTGGCATTCTTAAACAAAAAAAGATTCAAAAACAGACTTCAATATGAAACTGCAGAACTGGAATTTACAGACTGGATACCATCAAATTAGGCCTGAATAAAGACTGGGAGTGGATGGGTCATTACAAAACCTAACTTCCCTCATACTAAATTTCCACCTACTGTTACTCACACCTTCTTGTCAACTGTTTGAAATGAGCCACTCTCATTACCCCTACAAAAGTGATTTTTCCTCCCTTGGTATCCTACTGTTAACGGAATTGTCTCATTAGACTGACCTCCCACTTAGTAAGGCAATTCCCATCTTTTCGTGTGCTGTGTATTTCTACCTGCTACTGTATTTTCCACTCCATGCATCTGATGATGTGGGTTCTAGCCCATGAAAGCGTATACCCAAATAAACGGTTAGTCTCTAAGGTACGACAAGGACTTCTCGTTTTCTACAACATATTGGTAATGGATCCCTTGCATAGGGAATTGCATTTTATAATCTCTTATTTTATAATTATTTTAATATTTGCATATTTTATTCAATTTTCAGGGCAAAGGTAATATAGGTAGCATGAGTCAGGTAGAGAAAAAAAAGTGATGGAAGGGATATGGCTAAGGACAAAAAATCATAGAAGATTAGGGTTGGAGGAGACCTCAGGAGGTCATCTAGTCCAATCCCCTGCTCAAAGCAGGACCAACATTAACTAAATCATCCCAGTCAGGACTTTGTCAAGCCAGGCCTTAAAAATCAATAAGGATGGAGATTCCACCCCTCCCTAGGTAATCCATTCCAGTGCTTCACCACCCTCCTAGTGAAATAGTGTTTCCTAATATCCAACCTAGACCTCCCACACTGCAACTTGAGACCATTGATTCTTGTTCTGTTATCTGCCACCATTGAGAACAGCCGACCTTCATCCTCTTGGAACCCCCTTTCAGACAGTTGAAGACTGCTATCAAACCCCCCCTCACTCTTCTCTTCTGCAGAATGAATAAGCCCAGTTCCCTCAGCCTTTCCTCATAAGTCATGTGCCCTGGCCCCCTAATCGTTTTCGTTGCCCTCTGCTGGACACGCTCCAATTTGTCCACAGCCTCTCTGTAGTGGGGGGCCCAAAATTGGATGTAATACTCCAGGTGTGGCCTCACTAGTGCCAAATAGAGGGGAATAATCACTTCCCTGGATCTTCTAGCAGTGCTCCTACTAATGCAGCCCAATATACCATTAGCCTTCTTGGCAACAAGGGCACACTGCTGGCTCATATCCAGCTTCTCGTCCACTGTAATCCCCAGGTCCTTTTCTGGGAAACTGATTCTTATCCAGTTGGGCCCCAGCCTGTAGCGGTGCATGGGATTCTTCCATCCTATGGGATACAACGTATGGGCTTATATAAAAATACTTCTTGGGTAACCATCAAGCACACAGCAATGGACTAACAGTGTTGTTATGCTAAGATGCAAGAAGTTTTACTCAGATATTTTCTCAAAAATTAAGTCTCTGGCTACAAAGCAGGGGAAATTACATTATTGATAGTATATACATAATCCATTACAATGAACAGTTGCATGGCAGTAGATTAGAATTTATTTCAGGATCTACTGCTAATTAACATCCCAAAGCATATCAGTCAGTCTAGCTCTGTGGAATTCATTGCATTTATGTTGGAGCAGAGGTGAAACTACCACGTTGGTTTAGATGTGGGGGCTGCAGAGCTGTGTCCATGGCAATAATCAGAAATACAAATTAATTCAGTCATTAATTTCTCTTTCTAAACCAGTTCTGTTTGTGTTCTACCTGGTTTTCATCCCTTATCAGCTGTTTTTAACAAAACACTTTCATTTTATAAACTCATGAATCTTGTTTTCGTTGTGATTGCTATTTTTCCTCTACCACGATATAAACTTTTTTTAAAGTACTTCAGCAATAAAGACATTTTTGTTTCCAGTGTGCCTCTGAGTAGCATCAGGCCATTCATTAAACCCGTTTTTTTTAATTTAAAACGGTTATTTATGTTCCTCTCAAAAGACAAGCTCTCTCGATTTGCCTCTATAGTGCAGTCAGTCTTTTTAGTCTGTTACTAGACACTGTTATCTTCAATATGTTCCCACTCAAGATGCCTTGTAAAAAACAACATTGTGCTATAGCTGGGTGAATGGTCTGTGACATGTTATATTGCATTTGCTAAATTTTCTGGACAAAAGCAACCTTTTGCTATTTTGTCCTGACAGTTTATTTTCTCTTATTAAAATAAGGTGTGTTATCTTGAGCGATAGATGAATACCAACTTCAATTCCAAAAGTAATCTTTTTTCCTGCCATGGAAAAGGAAAATAATTTTAAGATTCTTGCATGGCTCTTTATGTCTTTATTGGTCTAATTGCTAGAACAAACAGAACGATTTTATGTTTTCAGAGTAATCCTTATCTCTGAACTCTAAGATAACTGTCTTTCTTGCCCCACTCAGAGAAAATGCAATGAGCATTTCTGTGATCGTGCTAGAGACATGGGTTATTATGGAAAATAAGAAATGCAGTATAATTAAGTGAAACACAGTATATGTTGCAGTTACTACTATAAACAGAAAAGAAAAAGATTAATATTTTGTCGCCCTTCTGCTGAGTGGGTACAGATGTCTGTTTTTTCCAGGTTTGCTTCCCAGGTTTTATTTGCATATATACAGCAGTCCTGGAACAAAGGTTGTCAAGCAGCATGGAGGCCTTCCCTTCTTTCAGGTATCTCAGCCCAACACCAATGCCTAGATCCTAGGGTGCTATTCTGCATCAAGAATTTATTCCAATCGTACACCAACGCAGAGGTTAAACTCCTGCTTCTCGCACAGAAAACTAACAATGCAGGGCAGCATGTCTTCAAGACTGAACATTTGTTCACATGCTAAGACAAAGAACGTTGAAGACATGTAGTAGTGCCATCTGGTGATACCTGGCATAGTCTTTGCCTGTCAGCAATACAATATTTAACTTCAATAAGCCAGTTTCTGATGTTAAATTATTCTGGATCAAACAAACATGACATAAAAGTGATACTGCAGTGACTTAAAACTAGTCATCAGTGAGCAATTCACTTTAGATAGCATTTTAAATTCTTGTTAATGAACAACACAGCTTCAATTCCAACAAGGAATTAAATATATGCCATGATGAACAAGAGTAATCTGTAGTAGGCAGCAAAGCCAAACTTTCATTGCACTCCTGCATGTATAATTTTCACATGACCTTTCTTCCTTATATGGGAACCAATAGAAATAGTTGAATACTAGAACAAAAAAATGTGAATAATTGTTTAATTAAAATCAGAGAAGCACAGAAATGTAGGACTGGAAGGGATCAGAGAAATCAAATAAGGCTCCTTGTGCTAAGGCAGGACCAAGTAACCCTGAACCATCTGTGACAGGTTTTTCTCCTACCAGTTCTTAAAAACCTCCAATGATGGGGATACCACAACCTCCCTTGGTAACCTATTCCAGAGCTTAACGCTCCTGATAATTGGAAAGTTTTCCCTAATATCTAACTTAAGTCTGCCTTGCTGCAGATTAGGCCCATTACTTCTTGTTCTATCTTCAGTGGACCTGGAGAACAATTGAACACCATCCTCTTCACAGCAGCCCTTAACAATCCTCAAATAAATTATCAGGTTCCCCCTTCAGTCTTTTTTTCAAGACTAACCTTGTCCTTTTTCTTAACCTTCCCCCATAGCTCAGGTTTCCAAGACCTTTCATCATTTTTGTTGCTCTCTTCTGGTCTCTCTGCAATTTGTCCACATCTTTCCTGAAATGTGGTTCCCAAAACTGGACACAGCACTCCAGCTGAGGTCTCAAAAGTGTAGAGTAGAGTGGGACAGTTACCTTCAATGCCTTACATACCACATGCTATTAAAACACCACAGTGATATTAGCCTTTTTTGCAGCTGCATCACATTGAGATCAATGTGCAGCTGCATCACATTGAGCTTGTGATGCAGCTGCACATTGATAACTAGTCTTTGAGTATAATCTTTCAATCAATTGTATACACACCTTATATTAAATTTATCTAGAGCATATTTCTCTAATTTGCTTATGTGGTACTGTATCAAAAGCCTTACTAAAATCAAGACATACCATATCTACTGCTTTCACCTTTTCCAAGGTTACTGTCCTACCGGATAAGATGAAATTATGTTGGTTTTGGTGTGATTTGTTCTTGACAAATCCATATTTATTATCCTCTGGGTGATTACAAATTGTTTAATAATTTGTTCCAGTATTGTTTCAGGTATAGACACTAGGCTCACTGGTCTATAATTCCCAGGTTCTCTTTACATCCCTTTTTAAAGACAGATATTATGTTTGCCCTCCTCCATCCTCTGGAACCTGACCCTTTCTCAGGGGGATCTCAAAAGATAATTGTTAACTGTTTGAGACTGCTTCACCTAGTTCCTTAATTACCCTAGGATGAATTCCATCTGGCCTGTTGACTTGAATACATCACGCCTGTATTCACAATCCATGATTCAGCAACTGTGTGTTATAAATAAACGTCACACTTCCTTTTACAGTCCTGTCCTTTTAAATTTCCTCCTCTACCGTGGTGGCATTTGCTGACCTGTTGGGTGAATTCCACTGAATAACACTGAGTTTGTATTGCTAGAGCTATTGGCAGTGAAGAGCAGATGGAGCATGGACGTATTCTCGCCGTGCCTCCTACCTCTGTGTTCCAAAGACTGACCCATCTTACCTGTCCCTAGAGTGCCTCTATACCAGAGACTGCCATAGCAGAACATAAAGCTGCCTTACCAGCTTTACACAAAGTGAGAAGTTTCCAGGGTGCGGTGGGGGGAGAGGGTTCTTTCTGGTAGAGAGCTCCTGGAAGAGCACAAAGGGGTCACAGTGGAGAGGAGAAACAGGCCTTCCATTCCTACAGGCCAGGGGGAATTTTTTAAAGGTCAAACTTTTCATAATGGAGAGTCCTTGCAACATCAAGCACAATTTTGAGCAGTTTTAAAATGGAACCTAGATGTTTGTCTTCTGAAAATTTAGCCCCAACAGTTTAGAAGCCCATGTAGTGAACAGGGGTAATTTTACTGTACTATGTGAATACCATGATATGATGTGATTTTTCTCTTATTTTTCATGTCAGTTGAGCTTGGCAGAGTGTGTGAAGGCCTAGAGTTTTTAGTTCACCTTGCCAATAAACCTAGAATACAAACCTTAAAATTTAACTTTGATGTATGCAAACAGCATTAGCCATATATACTGTGCATAGTATACATTGTGCTAGTCTGTGTGCTCTCACACATTAAGTATGGAGCCAAGAGCAGTTGGGTTTCTAATTCTTCTCTGACTTCATTGTATAGTGCAGGTTTGGAAAAGACACTTCATATCTTTGTTTCAGTTTCCTTATCTGCAAAATGGCAGTAGTAATAAATAAGAATAATAATAGTGAAGTAGGTAAGAAAATTAACACAAGGACATTATGACCATTAAGGTTTGTGAAATTTCTTCAAAATTTGAAGGTGTAAACTGACACTAATATTAGTTTCTATTGAACAGAGTAGAAACAAATTTAACAGCTACTAAAAAGAATTGATTACTGTATTGTACGGCAGTAGGATTTCTTGGTGCATGTTCAATATTTGGCATTGTGATGGCCAAGGCCACAGACCAATCTTACCAATCTCAACCTTTAGTATTTAGAATAACCAAATACTGCACTTTGGTGATTAATAGCATAGGAAAGCTTTTTGCCCAGCTATTTTATTACATATGGACACCTTTAGCTATTTCGTGTTTACAGCAGTCTATTCTCCTCAAGATACAAATGTGAATTTAAAAGAAAAATCTTTCCTTTTTTTAATTCTGCAGGCATCATAAATTAATAATCACAATGAGAGATTCCTTTAAGAGTAAATAATGGGCCAGATCAGCAGGTGTAAATCAGCATTCATGTTGAACTTAGATTTCAAAGAGTAGCTGAAATTTGTGTGGCTAATTAGAACCTATATAGAAATGTGATCTGGAAATTGTACATACAATCTGCACCAAGAAGCCTTCCCATTTACTTTAGGCTTATCAGGTATTTTAGGCACAAAAGTTAATTCTTTTTCATTACTAGAACCTAATATTGTCATTTTTTATTAAAATAAAACAGGTTGTAGAGTGACTAAGCATTTCTTTTCACCATTTGCAATACAAAGATTGTATTATTGTGTAAGTTCATGAGAACCAGATAGTGAATTGATTAGAAATAGATCAGTCATGGTAGTTTCATTGTCCAAACTGAACGAATTGAAACAAGGGAAGATAATCTTACCTCTTCCCCTATTTGTTAGTAATCTTAATCCCACCCAGGGAAATCTTGGCAGGACAAGCCACCTCAGATCCCACTCAGACTTGAGTTATTCTGGTACTACCTGCCAGCAAATATATAATCTGATGAATCCAGGATATTATATCCACAGTGGAAATATCAATGAAAAGCACACCACCTAGATGGAGTCCATGGAAGAAGTCATAGGTAACTCTGTGACTCAATGTCTGGCCACCAGCAGAACACACAAAACTTGTTGAGGTATCATTAGAACCAACCGGAATCAGTGCACTTTTTCAGAGTAGTCACTGTAGCTCCTCCCCTTGTCAACCAGCCATCACCCCAAAGAGTAAGAACGCTTCCTCCTTTCCCTCAGTTTCCCCATAATTTGGCTACCTTTAGGCCCAGCTCACCAATATTGAATGGGAAGCCTCTGGCACAAAGGTATCTGTATACTACTGGCTATCTGAAGACATACCCTTGTCCCAAAAGATCAACCAAAGGTGTAATTTCTGATTTACATCTCAAAGCCAGCACAAGCAGAATAGTGCAATTACATGGCCATATCATAGTAAGAACCATCATCCAGGGTAAAACACAGTAAATAAAAAGATGAAAGACAGAATCAATATCACTTTTCACTAACAGGGCACCATTCCTATGGGTTTCACCAAGTGCACAGCCCAGTCTCAGAGTCAATAGTATCACTGAGCTCTGAGGAAAGAAAAATGGCACATTCTACTAGGGATATTTTGGGGACCACAATCCAATGGGAAATCCTAGAGGGAGGGAAAAGGAGTGATAGAAATCAGTCAGCATTATGACCAGCAATTAGTTCTTGCTGAACTTATGTGACAACAGCAGGACATGGCAAGTATTAATCATAATGTAAACTCTGAGGGCCTTATATGATAACCTGCATCCTTCCTGAAAACCTTTCCAAAGATACAATTAGCAGCTTCTGTCTGGCCCCAATGAACACCAAATCCCAAACTACATTAAGTCTGGGGTAAGAAAGGGAAGAATAAGCAGGAGGCAGCATTTGCTCAGGTGAAGCCATACTATTTCTTTCTTTCGGAAATACTGGACACCCTTATCTCTTCCTGAGAAATCCCTCCTTACCTAGTGCTGACGAGCACAATTGGTAAATTTATGCCCAAATATGCAGGAAACAGACAAAACGCATGTACCAATATGAAGGACCCAGCAACCCTATGTGACTTTGGAATCCTGCACAAAGTCATTAGAACATCCATAGGGACATCACTGTGGCTATTAGTGTGAGTGACTGTTAGGGGTTCAGGGATGATTTGGCAAACTTGGAAGTTGGCAACAGTCCTAATCACCCACCCTAAGGCTGGCACTGGAGGAATCCATAATCTGAAAGTAAGTAAACTCACCTGCTTGAAAATAATACATTTGTCTCCAGATCTCAGTGGTTTAGGTAATCGCTTCAGTCAGGGTTCACTGTACACACTTCCTCACCCATTCCATTTCAGCCTACAGTTTTTTTTATTAAAAATAATTGTCATCTTGTCTTACTTATCATTTTCACTAAGAAATAATGTTCTATAATGTCATGCCAAAAAGTGATGCAACCTTATGTGACCTACAATAGAAGCTATTAGGTCTTCAGAAAACCAATATAAATCCGATAGACTGAAAATCGGCTTTTAATAATTTTCTTTGCTACTCAAATCTCTTGCAAACACTTGCCTTTAAATTCTAAAGGTTCAGCTTGAAAGGATGTTGTAGGCCCATGGCTATAAAAAGCAGTTTAACATTTATTTTGGAGATGAGAAGTAGGAGTAGGCTTCTTATCTACTGTGTTTAGACACAGTAAGACACATGCAATAAAAGTTAGCTGTAACAATGTACTGTCCTCAGACTTGAGTTTAAATCTGAAAATGGAAAGCTGGCCAAAGCTTGGATTAGGGCTCTGACTGAAGCCTAATTGGGCTCTAATCCTCTGTCATCATGGGAGACAAGAAAATTACAGATCACAAACTATAGTGTTTCTAAACCCAAATGACTTCAAAGGCTTCTCAAAAGTCACGAGATGTCCAGTATTTCAACATAATTCCATCAATGTTATCATTAATTTGTAAAAACCTGTTTTGTAAAATCTTGTTATAATGACAAAAAGAAAAAAATGTTAAGGATTTTAAGGGCAGAACTGTGTTACCCCAGCCAGGAACGGAGCCAGGGTTTTTGCCGCTCTAGGTGGCAGCGCTACTCCTCTGGAAGGACTCCCCCCTGACGAATTTCTACTGAGGGCAGCAAAATGCCGCCCTTCCTCCCTCCAATCCTGCCGCCCTAGGCGATCGCCTAAGATCACCTAGTGGAAGCACCAGCCCTGACCCCAGCTTTGTTGTAAGCTTCCCTTTATTTCTATATGCTCCTTTTGAAAATATCCAGTACTTTTGCCAGAGTATTTAATTCTGCTCTCAGTTACACCGTCAGTGAAGTTTGTCTGGATGAACACTAACTGAAGGAAGTGCTTCTCCTTGATGAAGAATCCCCTGCTCTCTCCCCCTTTACATCCTTCAGTGTCACTGCATTTCTATCTGAGAAAGGTTGGGCACGCTATTTTCAAAGCCACTTTCAGTCTAATTCATCAGAATGGTCAAAAGACAATGACAAAGCATTTCTTTCCCCTACAAGGCAGAGTGCATTTTCTCAATAGTCCTCTCACAAGGCCTTTGGCAGTTTACACATGAATTGTCAGACTCAAACCCAAGTCTCGGTCCTTCACATAAAACAATGCACTAGGACTGCTAAATACAGATATTTATGACAAGGGTAATAGGGGAAACGTGAACTTCTCTTGCATGTTGGAGACAAAATTTTAGTGGTCTAAGTATCAAATTTTAAATACCCTGATACACTTGGATCATGTACTTAAAACCCAGCAAGGTCAACCCACCACTTCATTCTTCAAAAGCAGATAAAAAAAGGTCAGGTGGGTCTGTCTCTCTGGTGAAAATCTAGAAACTGAAGTTTTAACTGGTCTCTGTGGATAAGAGATCCCACAGTATTTTTTATATGAGGAAGGATTTGCCCCCGTGTCTTTGTCCAATGTCAACATTCCCCATCTCTGCAGTCTCCTGTACCAGATGTCATACACTGTATATAGTACTTCCAGACAGGGTAGGGAACCCCAACTCAGCACTGAGGCAGCTACGACCTTGGGGAACAAATCAGTGCCCCATACACTTCCTAGAAACGACATGTGGAAGGACTAGGTCTCAAGATCACACCCAAAGATTTGGGGGTTAAGAAGGGGCATGAGAAAGCTCAGCTCCAGAAGTTGTAAAGAGAGAAATTATACATAATTAACAAGTGACTGTGTATGGATTTTGGAAGGATGTATGCTGCCTTGCTACCAGAATGTTTATCATATGCATAGCTGAAATATGAACTTATGAAAAGTAAAGCAGAAACACCATTCAGGGATTATCTGTCCAGGAAATAAATGAGTTTCCCAAGGGTGCCACTTCTTGAAGGGGGAGATATGACATTGTCCTGTAATATCTTGGACAAATCTTACTGAATTAAATCTAATGCCTTTAGGGTCTATTGTATTAAAATCATAATTGTTTGTGTTATTGTATGTTTTAGGAGATGTGGTTAATGTAAACCTTGTGAAATATTAGAAACTTCCAAGGACTTTTTGAAATAATATGAACTTTTAAAATTAAGTGGGTTTCCCAGGAAATCCCTAAGAAGAAGGGGTATGCTAATATAGTTCCCAGAGTTATCAGCTACTTGAAGCATTGCCCAAGGATAGGCCCCATTGCCTGGCTCATTACCTATTCATTCTCTCTTCAAAGGCCAAGCTGGATAAGTGAGTGACTGAGTCATGTGTGTTTTTGTTTGGAGCAAAGGGTGTGATGAACTTGCCAGCACAGGAAAACTTCCGGGTAGGGACTGAAGGACTACTCCTGCTAGAGTCCACGTGGCATATCACATCTGCAATCATCATATACCTCTTTAAATAAGTTAACATTCTATTTGTGAAACATATTTTACTGTGCTTAGACATTGTCTACAGGAAAACGTTGCACCAGTTTAACTAAGAGTTTTTAAACAAATTTAGTTAAACCATTGCAAAAAAATCTGTTTAAATTCTCTTTTTGATTGATGAGTGATATATTTCAGTTAATCGCAAACCAATTCTAAATCAGTTTATACTAATCCTAAATATGATTCTCTTAAGAGACTAGGAGTATGCAACATAGCTTTTGACACCAGGTTAACAGCAAATTGTTGTTTTTAAATCACTCTTTAAATGAAACCAGTACAAACTCTCATGTATATCAGCCCTCACATTCCCTGATTTAGAACAATTGACTCTATCTAAAGAGAAGGTTCAAAGGATTAGAGTTCCTTTCCCAGCAACCCAGCTCAGCAATTCCGGAGCAGGTTAAACATAAACATAACATGAATTGACACAAACAAATTGGCAGGACATGTAATCTTTTGGCCAAGCTATATTTTTCTGTTTAACATTACAACTACCCAAAAATCTCAACCCACTTTATACACTCTCTATGGAAAGCATATTGACAAAAGCACCAACATCAAGGCTCTCTGCCCAACAAGTCTTAGTCAACAGCGATGAGATTAAGGCCACCATAAAAGACTAATTTAATCTCATACTTCAATGTTTATCTGGTTTAATACTTAACTATTGGTCCTTCTTTCCCTCTATGTTGATAGAAAATTATTTTCTACTTTGACCTCTTCTCTGTAGAGCTTTTGATTCTGTTGATTAGGTAGGAAAATATCTGAACTGTCATCTTCCATCATTTAAATGAATAGAATGTCAGGCGTCTGAAAATCTTTGTTGAGTATTAGCTAATTCTTTATCATTTCTAATAATACATCTCTTATATTGTCAAAGCTAGGCCACTTCATCATCATTACATACAAAGAAGGCTAGCAACAGTATTCTGTGAATGTCTGCCCACAAAGAAAATAAAGTGCTAAAATCTCATTTAACAAGGAGGTTTTTTTTTCTTTGAGATGACACCACATTAGTCCTCAAAAAGCAGCAAAGAATCCTGTGGCACCTTATAGACTAACAGACGTTTTGGAGCATGAGCTTTCGTGGGTGAATACCCACTTCCTCAGATGCATGCATCTGAGGAAGTGGGTATTCACCCACGAAAGCTCATGCTCCAAAACGTCTGTTAGTCTATAAGGTGCCACAGGATTCTTTGCTGCTTTTACAGATCCAGACTAACACGGCTACCCCTCTGATACATTAGTCCTCAAGTTCACACTGACAACTCAAATATATATTGTATTTATAATACATCTAACTGTAGTGGGGTTTTGTAATGCAAGTCCTTTTAATTTACTATCCTTACTATAGTCGTTTGAATTCATGACAATGTCCTATGTCAATGCTCTTATGACAGTGCAATTGTTAGATGGACGTTAAAAGAATATTTAGATCATTAACATGAAAAATTGTGCTGGTGACAAAGCAATCTTCATCACAGAATGAATGCTACTTTTTTAAATGGGAAAAATGTCTTTATATCCCCCCAATATACTTATAGTTTAGCCTTTATTATTCCAGAAATTATTGGGCTATTTCTTCAGATGATGTGAAATAGCATTGATCTATTTCCTTCAAGGAGCTATGGAACTTTTCACAAGTTGATTATCTGGCCCATTGATGGTCAGGGTCGGCGCCAGCTTTTTTGCCATCCCAACCATCAAAAACAAAAAAAAAAACAACACACCACGATTGAGCTGCCGCTGAAGTGCTGCCAAAGAGGAAGAGAGGGACTGAAGGACCCGTCGCCCAATTGCTTAAAACCAGCAGCATTTTACACCTTGATTGGAATGGGAATGAGATTAGACATCTCTCCCTTAGTCTTATCACTGGGTATTGTAGCTAAAGATCTGGTAATTTGCATTTTTCACAGCTGTCAAATACAACTTTCAAAATGATTTTAAAATCCCATTGAACTGCATTTTCCCCAACTTGCTTTTTAAAATCTGAAGTTTGAGTACAATCAATGCTAGGACAAGAAGTAACATCACTTCTTAAATGACACAGTGGACCAATTAGCCCTAATTAGATCAGTGATGTGGGCTCTAAGATAAATATGATCAGATACTGGTAACATGTTAATGACGTCTCAAAGTTGACACTAATGATCAAAAATTGATAAGATTGCAGATTACTGAGGCTGTACATTTTATGTAAACTTAGAGGGTTGTGTTTAGAACATAACCAAATTTAGGCTGAGAGATATATGAGCAAGAAGATTCAAAACAAGGAATCAGATTCATAGACTTAAAGGTCAGAAGGGACCATTATGATCATATAGTCTGACCTCCTGCACAACGTACGGCACAGAATCTCACCCATCCACTCCCGTATCAAACCTGTGTCTGAGCCATTGAAGTGCTCAGATAATGGTTTAAAGACTTCAAGGTGCAGAGAATCTTCTAGCAAGTGACCCATGCCCCATGCTGCAGAGGAAGGCCAAAAAAACCCCAGGGCTTCTGCCGATCTGCCCTGGAGAAAAATTCCTTCCCGACCCCAAATATGACGATCAGCTAAACCCTGAGCATGTGGGCAAGACTCACCAGCCAGACACCCAGGAAAGATTTCCCTGTAGTAACTCAGATCCCACCATGGGCCATTGGACATATTTATCACTAACAGTCAAAGACCAATTAATTGCCAAAATTAGGCTATCCCATTATATCATCCTCCCTATAAACTTATCAAGCTTAGTCTTGAAGCCAGATATGTCTTTTGCCCCCACAGCTCCCCTTGGAAGGCTGTTCTGGAACTTCACTCTTACGAAATGTGATTTTATCTCCTCAGAGTGACACCCTAATGTGTCATGTGGCAAGTGTGAGATGAACAGTAGGAGGCTCAGTACTGTAGTTAGAGTTTAATGGATGTCATTCAGCTTTTGCTCTTGGTCTTTTCACAGTTTGCTTAGTGGATGACAAGAAGGGAATATGGGCTGAACAAAAATCTTTGGTTTACCCATGTTGATAAGCAGTGTGTCGGAATGGAAATACTGCTTATTGATGTTACCTAAATATAGCTAACGTACTGTAAATTCAGACTTGCCAGAGTTTACTGTTATATTGCAAAGATAGCAAATAATTTAGGTCCAGATACATGAAATCACTTATGTACTTAAAGCTAAACATGCACTTAAGTGCAATTCCTACAGAGGGCTTTTTCTCCTGAATCAGCATATCTGTTTGTATGTGCCTTGGTTCGCTATAATAAGTTGATCATAGATAATTATTATGATTTTTGGATATTTTTACCACTAACAGTTAATAGAGATCTATCCAATGGATGAAATTACATATTTATTTTAGCACAGTGCATTGACATGAAAATATCTTGCTGGAGTTTATAGCTTCAGGGTTCTATTTTCCAAAGTTGAGCAACAGAATCTCCCTGAGAAAAAACAGAACTTACTTCTCATGGTTTTGCCCTATATTTCGGAATGGCTTCTAAGAAAACATGCTTAGGACATATTCCAGATAACACAGAGCAAGAGACAGGCTGTCATTAGTGTGGTCACATTTACATGTAGATTCCTCCATGTTTTTCAAGAGTATATTTGATTTGTGTGTTCCTGTTGGTAGTAAGTTTTGCAGCTGCTGAGAGCAGGCATGCTGTAAATTATTTATACTGAATTAAAATGACTATTTAAAAGGCTGATCATTTTAGTCCTCATTAAAATGAAGGAACATTGAATTCAAGATGGCTGTGTCAGACCCTGAATGTGAAGGAAGGTTGGGACTAGGAATACTGAGCACCAGAAGCTCTAACCTTAGAACCTGAACCCAACTATATTGCAATGAACCTGGAACAGTCATATACAGTAACTTCTCCAGATGCAGCCTGAACTTCCACAAGCAGAGCTTTCCTTTCTGACCAGAGCTCTGCTTTGTCCATTGGGCTTTTCCTGACTCTAACAGTTTATCCAATAAAGACCCAGTTGCCTCCTCTCACCTTCACTCATCCCTCTCTCTCATTGTCCCACCTGATGATTAAACTGCAGGAGGGTGATTTTCAAAAGCACAAATGGAAGTTAAACACCTACCTGCCAAGGACTTTCACAAATGGCAGCTAAGCATTGCCTTTCAATGGAAGGTGGCTGCCCAGCTGTATTTGTGCCTTTGAAAATCTCCTCCAAGTAAAGTTATGTACCTCTGTACTACGGATATAGTACCAAATTACTGCTTTGTTAGTTCCACCACTGAAAAGTACTATTGAAGACCCAATGTTCTTGCATATTTGAATAATCATGTATGTCACTAGTCTCTTCGCAGCTTTTGTATATATTTAACTCTGAAAACCCAGTAAGCAAGAAAATGACCATCACAAACACCTAAATTAACTTTGTTTCCAATTACTACATTTAAACTCACTTTCTATTTTCTCCCTAGGGTCCTATATTCAAGTTCATTTCAGGGTAGGATTGGAATACTTTTTGTTGTTGTTGTCGAAATTAAATTACCTTCTAATCCCATCTGAGTCGGAGTCCAAGATTAGATTTGATGTTTAAGAAACCTCATTATAAAGGCTGTATCACTGTTGGAAAAAGAAACAAAAAACAGAAGTGTGATCAGGGTTCATATATCATTCACTAAGTAGGGGAAATTAAACTAGTTAAAATTCTACTACATTTCAAAGGGGGTGAGGGGGAAGTGGCTCTGTTGTGATTCAATCCTCCTAATCTCTGTCTGAACAACTATAAAATGCAAATATTTATACATTTATGCATATTGCAATCATCTCCCTTATTTTCCAAACAAATGTTACAATTTAGAAGTCAGGTTTAGCAACAGTTCCTGCCTGGGAGTAGGCAGTGTTTTTTTTCCCCCAGTGCACAGAAGCAGACTGTGCACAAACAGCATAAAAAAAAACTTCTGGTGAAGTATGCTTCCAGTGAAGAAATAGTTTCCACAATATTCTGTACCTATTATTGGCTTGCACTGAAAGAATTGTGTGATTTTTAGATGTAGTCTCATTCTTGAAATGTGTAACATAGGGGAACTCCAGGCAGACTATATATTGCGTACAGAGATGTTTGTAGCAGACTATAATTTAGAGATGCTCCCTCACAAGGGATAATATTATGAACATAGGCATATAGGGATATGCCCTGGAGGCAAGGGGTTGGGAACACCTCATGGCTATTTGCAGCAGTTCACCAGAGATGTTCTCCAGTTTGTTTTATTAAAGATTTATTCCTCTCTTATTCACTCGTTTGTTATTTAATGAACCCCAAGATCATTACATGGTGTCAGACATGCTGAATGAGAAGGAAACTGCAGTCATTTTGAAGTTAACTCTTGTATTTGCAACTGAAAGCAGAGACAAAGGGAGGCACCAGAGAAGCACATGGAGGACCAGGCACAGAGGCTTTTGCATGTATTTGGTGAGCACAATAATAGCTTGACTAGCTTCAGGAGGGGGAAAAAAAGCCAACGGTGGATGTGTTGCAACCTCCATCTAGTCTGAAATTGTTAAGTGGTGCAGAGAACTAGAAAATATTCAAAGAGGTTTGAATTGTATTTAGCAGTCATGGGGCAGAGGAGAAAAATGATAAAGTGAAATCAATCTTTTTGCATGTTGTTGAGGAGAAACATTGGATATTTATAACAACTTTAAGTTTCAAGAGAGTGAAAGCATGAAGTTAAGAAAAATACTGACTAAATTTGAGGAATATTGCATGTGAAAAAAGAATGAAAACGTTGAGTGTTTTTTTGTTTGTTTTTACATACATGCCTCTCCTACACCAATGCTTTACTACTTTTAAAGTGTCAATTACTTTGAAGGTTATGCCCCATATTGTGACATATTTCACAGTATTTCTTCAATTGAAGGAAGGAAGGGAAGAATCTTCTTGAAACTGTGATGTTTAAATGAGACCAAAAAAGGGAGAACATAACAGTGAACTAATATCTGATTATAAGCATCGTTTCAGGGGTGTATCCTACAGAAGTAATGAGAATAAAGAAAAAAATTGAGGCTGCACATCAAAAAAATTTCTTAATTAGATTTACCTATCTATCTATTTGAATAATCTCTTAAAGAAAGTACTAGTATCCTATTCAGTTGAGATGTTTAGAACTAGAGTTAGCAAAATACTGGCACCCCACTACAATTGGGACATAAACACTGGAAATTGTACTTATGGACTAGTCCAGAACTGGCCTGAAAGTGATCTGGATGATAGGTCTGTTTCATCTCTAATTTCTGTGATTTAATTAAAGAAATGATTTAAACTTCTAACAATTTATTTTGTACTTCTCAAACTTTAATATTTCAAGTGATATTTTTGTCAATATTTTTTATCCTACGGTGGGTTTTTTTATTTCAAATTACCAGATGCAGTTTTTATAAAGGTCTAAATTTATAAAAATAATGGTTCTCATGGGAAATTCTAACAAATCCTTAATTATAACAGTGTACATTCCTCTGCTATAATTAAAAGTTCTATCCTCTTTTGGAAAAATACTTCCTTTATACCAGTCTCATCAAAATAGCCATCTTGGTTGCACCTGGCTGTAAGAAAGAAAGCATCATGTTGTGGCTTCTGTAAAAAAAAAAGTGGTATTAAAAGCATTCTTTAAGAGAATTCCCACTGTTCTTTTCTCTTTATATTTTACTTCTGATATTTTTATGGTGGCTTCCAGCTATACTTAAGGGGCATGGGCTGAACAGAAAGCACAAAGATTTAAAAACATTTAAAATCTTAAATAGATTAGATTTTAAAAAGCTTGTGAATAAGAACTATTATTATAGGAGTTGTATGAAGGGTAGCTATTATTGTAGGTAGAGCAGAAGGCCCTTCTACATGACGAGAGAGGGGCGTATAAATCTGTCCTCCCAGAAGTATCCTGCCCATAAGTATAGCAAAACATGTATTTGATGAATAAGTGGAGCTGTGGAATAATGGAAATGGGCAGGGCAGACTACCCTGGGAATTATTGTTTTTAATGGAGTCTAAGGCATTATGAACAAAAAATTATGTAGGAAAATAGCAGCATGCAGTACACAAAGCACATTTCTGCTCTTCCATCACTACAAATTCAGACTAACTCCCTTGATCTCAGCGAAGATCATTTGGATTTACACCAGTGTCAGCTGATAGCAGAATTCTGCCCACAGACTAACAGTTTTCTGTGTCTAGGTGCTTTCTTCCTCTCTTCTGATTCATGAAAATAAAATAAATGAAGTATATGTATCATTACCTTTTTGTTATTGGCTGTATGGATAAGAACCTGTTATTGTTGTAGGTGTAATGTGGGTGATATGTTCTGGGTCCCTTTGTTTTTGCTCAATGCAGCATATAAATCAAAAATTGTTATGTACAGTATGCAAGTTGCCTACCATCTGGAGTTTACTGTGCCTGCATTTTTAACCTCAAAACTGATGTTCAGAGATTTAGCTATGCCAGGTCTATAATTTCCATTAATGAAGGCTACAAGTCTCTCAAGACTATGTATTCAGTTTGGTATATAGAGATAACCTATGTCTTAAGAGACCTAGTAGAATAAAGATTGGGGGACATAAGGACCTTGTATCCTCTCCTCAGACAGCAAGTGGATTACACTCATTTGTAGCCTAAAAGTGTTGATAAGCTCAGCCTGCTCTTGTAATAAAGCTACAGTAGCTGCCTCTTGCCCAACTCTCCCCAGGGCTGAGGATCATTGGAGAATAAAACCAACTGAAAACCCTGGTATGATATGGTCCAATTTTTTGGAGTCACTGTATTTCACTGTTTCCCATCCAACATACACACATCGGATCTCACCTTTACATGGATTACTAGGATAGCGGTTTCAGTAACATTCTCAATAAATGTTTCAATTACAATTCCTTTAAAATTTGAAAGTAAATGAAAAATGGGTCCAAGCTTTGTATAGTAAACAGCTTTGAAATGGAATTTTTGTGGCAAGGAAGAACTCACACCCAATCTGGCCCTTCTTTCTCCCAAGTGGCTCCTCTTATGGGGCTTTCTGTTTTTCCTCCTGTTGAACCTGCTTGGGCTGCAACCTTAGTACAGTCATATCAAGCTCTCTTTGCCTAAGTACTCTTTCTGTTAAGCACACTTCTACCCCGATATAATGTGACTTGATATAACACAAATTCGGTTATAACACAGTAAATCAGCCTCCGGGGGGTGGGGTGGGGGGCTGCGTGATCCTGTGGATCAAAGCAAGTTCGATATAACGTGGTTTCACCAATAACATGGTAAGATTTTTTGGCTCCCGAGGACAGCGTTATATCAGGGTAGAGGTGTAGTTTACTCCAACTGTAAACACCATAGGGATTTTTGTTTTGATTTTGTTTCCCCACCATCTTCAGTTTCAGCTCTCTCCTTGCTTTTTTCTTTATTCTTGACCTCTGATTTCTTTATTGCTTTATATGCGTCATCACTGTAGCTAGTAGGTGTCAAAACTGCTCACACCAATGCCACATTACCACTCCCTGAACAAGAGAAAGACAGCAGAAGCCAAGCTACTTGACCTACTAGCTAGCCTCTGCCCCCATCACACACTAGCTTTTTACCAGAAATATATTACATGTCATTTGGTGATGGAGACACAACACTATGCTTTCCCGCTTCCAATTCAGAAACTTACTTGTGACTTTTTAAAAGGAACTATAGAACCAAACACAGTTAGTGGTACAGATGGGAAATTTGGCAGGAAATCACAGTGGGCCTACCTGGGGAATAAGAGCTGTGATCTATTGAAAACCACAAAATAGCCACATGCAGTAGCTAGAGTTCAGTTTTAGAGAAGATTTTACAAATATTCTGTAGTGTATAAGAATAGGAGAATCTCTTTTTAAATAATTTGCAAGCCCTTTAACAGCTCTGACCCTGTTCTGTGTTTTAGAAATAGAACTGCAGGATGTATACAGCTAGACCTTGCATGTTTGTGTATATTTAGGAAACAGTTACTTGTGCCCCACCTATACCCATGTGATTTCTTCACAACGTTTCTTTGTGTAAAGAGCAAAAAAACATTCCAAGCAAAGAGATGCTGAACTACATATATGGAACTAAGTACCTGTGCCAAGTGTAGCAATCCTCCTCAGTCCCTGTGGAGATTAGAATGGCTAGACGCATCATCCTGGAACGCTCCCTCATGGCAATACCCGGCACCAGAGCACCTCTCCCTCAGCTTTCCCACAACAAGCACCCACTTTCAAGTGACTTGGCTGAAGAAAGCATTCAACCCCTTCCAGGGTAAGAAAGTCCCTTAATCCAAGTCCAAAAACAGCAATAGAGCTCACTGAGCTTAGCCTTCAACCTCATTGTTACAGGAGGTCTCCTAGCTGCAACAGCCTGTTTCATTGGCACCCAGGAGCTGGTGGATAGACAATCAGCCTAACCACATAGGTCAGATCAGTCCTCTTAGCAAGGGCCTCTGGCAGGGCGCTGCTTTTAGTTAGTGCCTTGCTCTGGTCAGTTTGTCTCACATCAGAGCAGCCAACTCATTCTGCTTCCCAGCCATCCCTCAACTGCTAGGCTTTCCTCCGCTTAAATTAATCCTTAGGTCTTTTTCTCCTCTCCAGATGACATCCTATCTCAGGAATCACCACGGGAGACTCCTCTCCTCCTACACTCCTTTCCTCAGTTGCTCTAGTCTCTTTCTGCCACTCTTGGGGATTCTGGGAACCTTCCCTCCAAGGACCACCCTCTCTGCTTCCTCATTCTTCTTGTAAGTCCCACACTGCACAGATGTAGCAGGTCAAGGCTAATGGAAAAGGACCTCCTGACCCTGAAAGAGACAGTACTGGTACCCTTAGCACTGTGATACTACTGACGAGAGTTGGGGCATCTACGGGTATCCCACAGCAGTCCTCTCTTTCAGTGAGCACCAGTTTGTACTGTTGAACGTGTTATGCATATTACATATACCCAGGAAATAAAGTTTTCACTGAAGCAAAGTGCACTTCAAAGAAGCCCTGATTCAGGTTCTGATTCCTGAGAAGACAAATACGTGTCTAACTCTGTACATGTGAGTAGTCCCATTGTGTGTAAAGTCCCATGTGTAAGGGCTTTGCCAAATCAGGTGCTCGAGAGTAGTATCTAGCCCAGGGGTTGGCAACGTATGGCACACGTGCCAAAGATGGCACATGAGCCGATTTTTAATGGCATGCTGCTGCCTGCCGGGACTCCAGCGCGCCATTAAAAATCCTGCCCAGCCTGGCTCGCTCTCCTCTGACCTCCGCTCCCCCTGCAGGGGCAGGGAGCAGAAGCATAGGCGTGCGCATGGGCCCACTTTCCCAGCATGGGAAGCCGCAGGGTCCGTGCTCCCAGACTTTTGTCACTCCCCTGGAGCCCTGCTGCCATGCGTGCAGTGCTCTGGGGGCCGGGGCTGCATGCTCCCATGGGGCAGTGTATCTGGCTTTGCTTGGAGCCTCATGGTAAGGAGTCCAGGAGGGTTGGATAAGGGGTGGGGGCAGTCAGGGGACAGAGGTCAGGGTGAGTTGGATGGGGGTAGGATCCTGGGTGGGATGGTTAGGGGCAGGGGGTCTCTGGAGGGGGTAGTCAGGGGACAAGGAGCTGGGGGGGGTTGGATGAGTCGGGAGTTCTGGGGGTCCTGTCAGGAGGCAGGGGTGGGGAGAGGACTTGGGGCAGGCAGGGAGGGTGTATGGGTTGGGAGTCCTTAGGGTCCTGTCAGGGGTCAGGGAGTGGTTGGATAGGCCTGGGAGTCCCTGGGGTCTGGATAAGGGTCAGAGCAGTCAGGGGACAGGTAGGGGGTAGGATCCTAGGGGGGAAGTCAGGGGACAAGGAGCAGGGAGGCTTAGTTAGGGGGCGGGGTAGTCAGGGGACAAGGAGTGAGGGGGGCAGTCACCCAGCCCTCTGCCCTGAGCCCTGACCCCCCTACACACACACACACACACTTGACTCTGGCACCCCCACACATACCCAGCCCCCCTCTGCCCTGACACCTGCACCCCCTCACATGCCCCCAGCCTTCTGCCCTGACTCTTGGACCCCCCTGCACCCCCCCGCCATGCACCCCCCCCACATCCCCACCCCCACCCTGAGCACCAAACAGGAGCTCCTGCAACCCCCCCATTCCCACCTGCACCCCTCATATCAAATGGGAGATGCTCAGGTAAGTGCCCCACACCCAAACCTCCTGCCCCAACCCTGAGTGCCTTCCCTCATTCTAGCTCCTGGCCAGACCCTTCACCTCCTGCCCTGTGCTTAGTGCACTCCCACCCTCAGCTCAGTGCAGAGAGGGGAAGAGAATGAGCCAAAACCATGGAGAAGGTAGGTATCCACTCTGTGTGGGCAGGGCTGGGACCTCAGGCTGGCAGCGGACTGAGTGGATCTGGCAGCCGGGATCTGGACTGGCAGGAGCTGGCAGATGGAAACCCTGAGCAGCAGTGGGCTGAGCAGCTCGCCCCGCATGGTCTGCTGCTGGTCTGGGGTTCTGGCTGCCGGACCCTTGCCAGCCGGAGTCCCGGCCACAAGCCCCACTCAGCCCGCTGCCGGCCTAGGTGAACAGAACCCCAGACTAGCAGTGGGGCTGAGCAGGCCAGCGGTGTAAGATCAACATTTTAAATTTAATTTTAAATGAAGCTTCTTAAAACATTTTGAAAACCTTGTTTATTTTACAATACAACACTAGTTTAGTTATAATATATAACTTAGAGAGAGACCTTCTAAAAAACATTAAAATGTATTACTGGTACGCGAAACCTTAAATTAGAGTGAATAAATGAAGACTCAGTAAACCACTTCTGAAAGGTTGCTGACCCCTGATCCAGCCCAACAACAGTTTTAGATTGTGGAAATTGATCTTCTTTGAAAGGAAGGGGTGGGAAGAAAATTCAAACAAAAAAATGACATTTAGAGAAAGTTAAGGTTACACCATTAAACATGCAAAAGCCAGGAAAAGCCAAGAGATAAAGACTGGATTTATTTTTTATGAAGTAATGAAATGTACAAAACAGATCAAATTTAAGAAAATCTAAAGTGCTTTTAAAGTTGCGGGCAGTTGAAATTGCCAGATCAAAAATTTTCCTCTGTTTATTTAAACCATACTACAAACTAAATCATATTAGACTGTTGGGACTGTGAAGTGCTTTAACTTTGAATCAGGAGAACATGAAAGATAGAGGGAAATGCTGGTAGAGTTGAAATAATCCAGTAAGTGTGGACTCAGTCATATACTATACAGAAACTAAAATCAGACTGCCTAAGATTTATAGATCAGGAACCATTTATTGTGACAGTTGGTGTACTTTAATTCCCTACCCCTTCTCTAGTGTTTTGCAATCAAGCTCATGAACTCAATCTGCTTCAGTATTTTTAATTAGTGTTTTCTTTTCCTTTACATCCATCTCTTACAAAAGGCTTTTTTTTAATTCAATAGTTAACAGTGCTGAGTAATTTATTTTTATACATCTCAGCTATTGGACCCTCCAGTGAATGTCATGTAATTTATTTCCAAAGGTTAATTATATGGTTTAACCAAAACATCTTCCTTCATTAAAGAATAACCAGAAAAAGGGGTACAACCTCTCAATAAGAAGAGAATTCAAAGACAGCAACATTATTTCATATTAGATTTGTTTTACAGAGAAAATAATGCAGACCTTGAGGTTTGTGGGATAAGACAGGATGTGGTGGTAGTTTGGGAAAACATATTATACAGTTGCAATTACTATCCATGGGGGAATCATTATAGATTATGATTACCTAACCTGTTAACATTTAAAATTAAAAACAAAAAATATATATAATAATATCTGAAGAAAAAAAATGAAGAAGTTTGTCTTGCTCCATAGCTGAAGAGGCTCTGAAGAGAGAAATAATTTATGGTGATTCCATTTTCTCTTCTACTTCACTTCTTATATTTTTTGTGAAATCCAGTTTCCTTCACAAACTCTGCCAGAGGAGATCTCATTACAAACAGAAGGACAGAGCAGATCCAGGACATAGTGCAGAAGGTTCTTGCACAGCCCTATATCTTTCATTCGTCTTCTTTTTTTTTTTGTCAAAAAATTTAGTCTGTCCTTTGCCTCTTTGTCATTTCCTTGGCAGCTTACATCAGTTTGAATTTATTTCATGGCTTTTTCTTGGTTTTACATTATATTTTGGGTTCTGCGATTAGTTTTACACAGTACTCTACAGTAGCCGATGGGGAAATTCCAAAAGGTTTGGTTCAAATAATATCCAAAAATTCAAATACACTTCTAAATGTAGCCAAATCACTGGAGATAGAGCTGAAAATTTTAGGAGAACAGGCTGTCATAACATTTTTTCCCAGATCTGGACCTTAGCGTCCAAAATATGGGTGTTAGTATGAAAACCTCCAATCTTAGTTACCAGCTTGGACCTGATAACGCTGCCACCAGCCAGGGATTTATACAGTGCCTAGCTCACTGTGGTCTCCCCAAAACCTTCCCTGGGGGACCCCCAGACTCAGATGCCTTGAGTCTTACAACAAAGGGAAATAACCCCCTCCCCTTGTTTCCTGGTTACTTCCTCCCAGGCTCCCCTCCCTGGATGACCCTAGGAGATTCCCTGCTTCCAGTCCTGGAAACACAAGTACCGAGAGAGCTAATCTCTCTCCCCCTTACCCAGAGGGTATGCAAAGTCAGGCTTAGTAAATCTAACACAAAGAGATTTTCCCCCTGACTTCTTGCTCCCACCAATTCCCTGGTGAGCTGCAGACTCAATTCCCTGGAGTCCCCACTAAAGAAAAACTCCAACAGGTCTTAAAAAGAAAGCTTTATAAAAAGAAAGAAAAATACATTAAAAATAGTCTCTGTATAAGGTGAAAATATACAGGGTCAATTGCTTAAGAAAAAAGTGAATAAACAGCCTTATCCAAAAAGAATACAATTCAAAACACTCCAGCAACTACACACATGTAAATACAAAAAAACAATATAAACCTATTGTCTTAGTATCTTTGTACTTACAACTGGAAAACAGAAGATTAGAAAGCCTGGAGGTAGGAAAATCACTCTCAGAGCCAAGAGGGTCAGACACAAGACAAAGAACAAAGAACTCACACTCCAAAACTTCCCTCCACCCAGATTTGAAAAAGTCTTGTTTCCTGATTGGTCCTCTGGTCAGGTGTTTCAGGTTACTCCTTTCCAGATGAAAGAGACATTAACCCTTAGCTATCTGTTTATGACACAGGTTAGCTTACTTATACTCTGATTCTAATTGATCCAAAAAGTAAACAGAGAGAATAGAATGCTGACCTATATGCTTCAATATTGGGTGCCTCATTTGAAGCAACTTAATATGATCTGATTTTCAGTCTTTTCAGCATTTTCTGAAAATCAGGCCCTTTTATGGCATTTCAGGTTAGACACTTAACAAGTAAGGCACTCAAAAGTTGCTGGTCACTTTTGAAAGTTCACACCATTATATCCACTGTAATATGTAGTTGAGAAAATTGTAGGAAATGCAAGAAAGGTAAAGGGAAAAGATAGTGGAGAACTGTCTAACCTTGGGAGAAGAAAATTTGTATTTTAAAAGAAATTTCTATAACAATAGTTTTTTTTTCAGACTATAGTATCCCTTCTCCTATTTAATATCATTGCTAGATTTTAAATTCAGCAGGGTAGGATCCATGTCTTAATCTATAGCTTGCAAATCACCAGTAAATTTATGGCAATTGAACTGCTCATAATGACAGAAGTTACATAAATTGTATGTATATTTTATGTTGCTCAGAAGCAGGGCAAACCATTTCAACAAAGTAGTGTGGGAGAGATGGCAGGAGTCATGTGTATCAACTAGATACTTGGTTACCCAGCCTTCTTTCCAGCCTTTAAGATGCAGTCTTGTTATATTCATGCACAGTAACTAATTCAAGAGTGGTACTGGTGGGAAATTCACACAATAATCCAAACCGTGACAATTCTGGACAGAGAGACTATTCCCGCTCCCCTTCCCTTTTCAAGGAGACCTAATCCATGTAGGCAGCCCTTCTCTCCTTCCCTTTTTGATTTTTGCAGCCAATGTCATTCCAGGAAACACCCCCATATACTGGTGAAGAGTTTGAATTTGGCCAGTGCATAATGGTATGGCATGGCATACTTACATGTTATGGTTATGAGAGACAGCTTGAAAATGTGAATTGAGTATAACTGATACAGCAATGCCTGTCTGCATCTACAGAGAGCCTGAAACAATAATTCTGAGGGATGTGACTGGACCATTCATTTCATTGGATGTTAGCTCAGATGCCAGCTTATTTTAAGTGTCAATTATTTCACTGCTGACCAAAGGATGAAAGAAATGAAAGGAAGTATCATATTAGAAGATCTACATTGTGAGTGACAGCTCATTTTGGTACCACAAGATTTAGAACAATATTACCATTTATTTATCCTTCCCCCCCCTCCATGAAGAAAGAGCCAAGGTCAAGGAACTCCGCAAGGCATCTGAGGCCCTGTAAGGGGCAGGTAAATCCAAGAATCCCAGCAGGGCTCAGAGATCATGTATCATCTGATTGCTGGGTCTCATTTTGTTGTCTCAAGGGGTTGGAGCTAATGTTGTGGGTGGAGATTAGAAAAGCACCATTACCTTTTGTTTCTCCAGTTCAACCCGAGTTCTGGGGGTAATCAGTACAGTCAAATATCCCACATTAATTAAGTTATCTCCACAGATTTTAGGATGACTTAGGTGAGACTAAAAGAAAAAACAAAAACACATTTGCAAAGGTTAATACAAGGCTTCATGCTAGCAAAACAGAACAAGTGAAGAGAGACAGTTTTGGAGATCGGTGGTTTGATTGCACCAGAGGCCTGGCTGGTGAAATCAACTTAGGCACATTGCTTGCAAGATTTAAAAAAAAAAAAAAAAAAGTTATGAACAAAGGAAAATAATGAAACAAGAATATTACAGCTCCCCAAAGGATTGAAGACACTAACTTGTGCCCAAGGCTTTTTTGCTCAAAACTCTCGTTGCAGAATTCTCTATTTCCTGTTCAAGTTTGTATAAGCAAGTGAATCACCACGATCTAGGTTTCCTGGAAGCTGTTGCCTTTTCACCTTAGTCAGTTAATTTCACATATCTAGATCAGATTGTGAACCATCTGCAAACAGGAAAGAGGACTCAGTATGTTTTGGGGGTGGGCGGGGAGAACCCATCCCCACCGCTAATGAAGAATATGACCAGCCCTATTCAGGAATGTAAAAAGCTTTATAGGCAGTTTGTGGTAGATAACATAGGAAAACTGTCCAGTCAAAGTAAGTTCCTTAAATTCAGCTAAAAATGAGCCTTGCTGCTTTAATGTATTCCAACAGGAGAAATCTTCACATGAAAGCCAAATTTTAGGCAGAGGGAACTGTTAAATATAGACCTATGAAATGAAAACATTACCTTTAAATTTTAATCCTGAAGTGCTGAGTGTCACGATTTCATGACGCAATGCACTAATGTACTTTGCACTAATGGACTTCCTTACCTGCCAGCTTTAAGAGTTAAACTCTTTACTTCTGGCAGGAGGAAGCCTCACGCATTACAGTGCCCTCTCTTTAATACTTATGCTCGAATTAAGAAAAGAACTTATTCACCTCAATATTCTTTTCCTTCATTGTGTGTCCACCCCAAGATCTGAGAGAGAGAGAGAGAGAGAGAGAGAGAGAGAGAGAGAGAGAGAGAGAGAGAGAGAGAGGGATTCCACCATGATTTCTACAATTTTCATCTTGGGAGACAGACCAGTTCTCGCTTACAGACAGCCCCCTAACCTGAAGCAAATACTCACCAGCAACCACACACCACACAACAGAAACACTAAGCCAGGAACCTATTCTTGCAACAAAGTCCAATACCAACTCTGTCCACATATCTATTCAAGTGACACCATCACTGGACCTAATCACATCAGCCCACCATCAGGGGCTCGTTCACCTGTGCGTGTACTAATGTGATATATGCCATCATGTGCCAGCAATGCCCCCCTGCCATGTATATTGGACAAACCGGACAGTCTCTATGCAAAAGAATAAACGGACACAAATCTACATCAGGAATCATAACCCTCAAAAACCAGTAGGAGAACACTTCAACCTGTCTGGCCATACCTGAAGGTGGCAATTTTGCAACAGAAAGACTTCAAAAACAGACTCCAATGAGAAACTGGTGAGCTTGAACTGATTTGCAAATTAGATACCATTAAATCTGGCTTGAATGGGAATAGCTGAGTCATTGCACTACTTGAATCTATTTCCTTATGATAACTATCCTTACACTTCCTGTCAACTGTCTGTAATTGACCATCTTGATCATCACTACAGAAGTTTTTCCTGCTGATAACAAGTCATCTTAATTAATTAGCCTCTTAGAGCTGGTATGGCATCTTCTATACACACACACACACACACACACACACACACACACACACACACACACACACACACACACTTTTCTTATATGTTCCATTCTATGCATCCAATTGAGTGGACTGTAGCACATGAAAGCTTATGCTCAATTAAATTTGTTAGTCTCTTAGGTGCCACAAGTACTTCTGTTCTTTTTGTGTGATTTAATTAGCCAGTCTAAGTTATTAACCAATCAAGAAGCTTTGACTATGTTGTTATTAACCAACTGTAGTTGATAAAACACTTGGTCAGTCATTTTGCTGTGAGAATGAGATTTATAACTAAAGATTTCCCCCTCATACTGTTTAAATATAAATAAGCAGTACTATAGTAAATGAAACAATGATTTCACACTACTGTAGCCCACAAAAAAAAAGCAGTATAGGATAGTAATCTGAGGGCTGGATGATCCAATGCAATCCTTCTGTAATGTCTCAGATATGGGCCCCTGACGGGATGCCACATCAGGCTGGCAGACAGATGCGTCTGTTCCCCTTAGAAGGGAGTTGCTGACCACCATCACTCTTTGTTTAGCATCATGTCTAGATTCAATCTTCATGGCAATGAGATTCCAGAGGCCAGTTCCAAAGAGATTCCACAGGACATTTCCAAATGCAATGCATTCTGTGGAGCAGGGAGAATTATAACAAATAATGTACTCAAATGTTACCTCTTTTTCTATTTATGAATGTACTTCAAAGAGATTATGATTTTTTTCTATTTAGCCATGATTCAAAATTGCTGAATAATTTCAGTGAATCATCATAATTTACTGCTTGCATTACCGCAGCACTTTGGAGTTCTAGTCATGGACCAGAACACTGTAGTGCTAGTTGCTGTACAAATACAGAAAATACAAATACAAAATAAAGTCTATTATAGGTTGTGCATGAACAGTTAATGGGGAACAACTGATATTCAAAAATTCAGACAGGTTTGAAGGAATTCACAGGTCACAGTTCTGTTCCCTGACTGGAAGACTAGAACTCTAGAAACTTAAATACACTTTGTGTGAATATTTGGTAATATTTGTTGAAAATTCCCTTTTGGTGGACATTCTTGGCAGGAAAATCATTTGCTAGAAAGATTGCCAAAAGCCAATTCGAAAGGGATAGGAATACAACCAAAAAATATTTGCTTAAAAATTCCTAATGACAGATTATAGTGATTGTGTTGTGATGGTTTATGGATTGTTGAGATGTTACTTTAGTGCTAGCACCTGGGGTGGTCTAAGCTTCCTGTACGCTCAAAGGGAGGTGCCAGCTTGCTTCATTTAACAGCAAAACACCCACCTACTTCTGACTGTAACAAAGCTTCCATTCTCACCTCTTTCCCCTCTTCTTTTGTCTTCCTTCTCTCTGTTTTTTGATCTGTCCTGCCATAGGTTGGGAAAATTAACTAACATCACAGCTTTGGAAATAAGCTGAAAATGGTTTGGTTTCAACCTTGTTAATATTTCTACCATTTAAGAAAAATGTGTAAGACACAACTTGAATTTTCTCATATCCTGAAGACAATAAATGTAGAAAGGTTTTATATCATGGTGTAATTATTAAAAACCTAAGCTTTTGACCATAAAGAGGACCCTATATTAGCAACTAGCATCAAAACACCCGTGAACCATGGCAATTCACTTACTATCTAATCTCTTTCTTTAATCCAGCTCAGTATTTATTCTATGCAAGAACAGATCATTGTAAAGTAAACGCTGTTTCTAAATACATCAGAAATACGAAGTACATTAAAAGTTTTATATCAATTTTTCCTTCTATTACTTTTCAGGCCTTTTATAAATTTAAGACAAATAGCTATTACAATACTTTCAATATTTGCTGATAAAAAATAAATGTAAAAAATCCAAAGTGCCTGAACTTGTGTCAAAAGATGTTAGTGTAACCTTTATGACAGAGCTACAAAAGTAAAGAAAGAAAATTCTCAATCATGTGCTTCTGCACTATGAAATGCATAATAAGTTTCCAGGTCTTCTAGAAAGAAAGACCTAAGTTCTAAACTGACCCCCTTTTTACTGAAATCCAAACTTCCCAAGTCCTCCTGAGGCTGTCTGGAGAATGAAATAACCCTCTAAATTGTGCTATCTATTCTCATCTGGTAGACCTAGGATCATCCTGCATGCCATGTTCTCCAGACTGCTCTATTGCTATCCCTTCCTTCATCAGGGGAATCCTTGTTTTCCCCTGACGTGCAAGCAGCAGCTAGAAGAGGATCTGAAATCTAATTTCAATAATTTATATTACAAAATTATATGACTAAGCAAATATATAATCCTATGGATTTCTGATGGACTATATTTACAGCTGTTTTCTAAATTTTTAAAAATAGACCCAGATTCTCAGCTGAGCCAAATAAGCAATAGGCACAGCTTGAAGGGAGGCAAAGGAGCCAGCATAATTTAGAGCAGACTGCTAGCTGGCTATGGGCACAGGGTCCTGGACACCAGTTGGGGACTGCTGAAGTGGAGCATTACAGCTTACACCTCTTACATCAGAGCACACAGAAGAACAGCAACGAGCCAGCTTTATGCCACTGCTGGTGACTTCTCCCACACTATAAAAATCCCTAACTAACCTTAAACTTCCAGGTTTAAATCTGCTTAATGCTGTGGAGCCTGGCACAAAGACATACCGGAGATCCTAGATTCAGCTAATGCAGAAAGCTATTCAATATGTATCTTAATAGGAGTAAAATGAGCTCTTAAAAAACAAAAGCATTTGATTTTTCTTTGCATTCTTAACTGGCATTATATAGAAAAAAGTTTACTCCATTATCAGAAGTTTTCAAACTGCTTCCTATTGCCCACAGTAGCTTTTCACAAGACTACTGTTACCCAGCAAGGACAAAACGAGACAGATAGTATATTCTTTGCTGAATTAAAAACTCCATCTCCTTTAAGCTTGGTTTGTCTGAAAAAAAATACGGAATTAGGGAAGATCTTGCTACATTTGCATAGAATTTGTTCAGATTTATGCCAGGATGATTCACATGATTGGAATGTTAAAATAACTGATCATAACCTATTTAGGAAGGACTGAGTGGGCAAGAGGGGAAGGGGAGAGGTACTCTCTGCCAAAAATGGCATTACCTGTTTCTGAGTCACTGACAACTTGGAAGAAAATGATCTTGAATATTTATGATTCATTGGCCTATCAGATAAAGCACAAGATGGGGTCTTAGGTGGTGTCTGCTACAGACCACCAAATCACACCAGGGAACAGGATGACTGGCTTCTTACGCACTTATTTGTAATCTGTAGGGAAAAAACTGTCTTATCTTGGGGAACTGCAGTCTGAGCAACATATCCTGAAGGTCTTTTAGAAATAGGTTCATATTGTTTATATCATATTCAAAATTATTGCTAATATAAATTCGTTAGTAAGAAAATAGGATTTGTCTCTGTAAGAATAGGTAGAAGATGGTGAGTGAGCTTTTGCAGGGGCTGGAGTGTTCCGTGGGTGTGCTGCTGCTGCAGCAGCAGCAAGATGAGGCTGGCCTGTAGTTAGTCACTGGGAATGCCTTGGTCTGAAAGAAGCTCTTATAGAATAATTTTGGATTCTCAGAAAAAAACAAAGTTCTCTTTAATAAGCTGAGTCTTGTGATTAAACGATGTAACACAGCCTTAGAATTTCTTATTATAGATGAAAATTTACTACCTCAAAAAATGTTGCATTGATCATCTGGGAATTCTATATTAGTCATCATCTTGACTGAGGCCTGGTCTACACTACGCGTTTAAACCGATTTTAGCAGCGTTAAACCGATTTAACGCCGCATCCGTCCACACTACGAGGCCCTTTATATTGATATAAGGGCTCTTTAAATCGGTTTCTGTACTCCTCCCCAACAAGAGGCGTAGCGCTAAAATCGGTATTACCATATCGAATTAGGGTTAGTGTGGCCGCAAATCGATGGTATTGGCCTCCGGGCGGTATCCCACAGTGCACCACTGTGACCACTCTGGACAGCAATCCAAATTTGGATGCACTGGCCAGGTAAACAGGAAAAGCCCCACGAACTTTTGAATTGCATTTCCTGTTTGCCCAGCATGGAGCACTGATCAGCATGGGTGGTGATGCAGTCCCAAATCCAAAAAGAGCTCCAGCATGGACCATATGAGAGATCCCATACAGCGATCAGATCTGGTGAGACGAATCTGTTCTATCCGAGCTCCGTTACAGAAGAAATGCCAAAGCATTTGAAAAAAAATCTCCAGGATACACAGTGCTGCGTGACAAGCATAACGGAAAGCCAAAGAATCAAATGGACGCTCATGGAGGGAGGGAGTACTGAGGACTCCAGCTATCCCACAGTCCACAGCAGTCTCCGAAAAGTATTTGCATTCTTGGCTGAGCTCCCAATGCCTGTAGGTTCAAACACATTGTCCGGCATGGTTCAGGGTATAGTGCGTCAATTTACTCCCTCCCCCCACCCCACCATGTGAAAGAAAAGGGAATAAAATCATTTCTTGACTTTAATGTTACCCTATATGTACTGAATGCTGCTGGTAGACGCAATGCTGCGGCAGTAAAGAGCAGTATCTGCTCCTCTTCTCTCCTCAGTGGCAGACGGTACAATATGCTTGATTGCTGCAGTACCATCTGTCATAAACAGATAGCTAAGGGTTAATGTCTCTTTCACCTGAAGCACCTGACCAGAGGACCAATCAGGAAACCGGATTTTTTCAACTTTGGGTGGAGGGATTTGAGTGTCTGAGTCTTTGTTTTCTGGCTGCCTGCTTTCTCTGAGCTTTGGAGAAGTAGTTCTACTTTCTAGTCTTCTGTTTCTAAGTGTAAGGACAAAGAGATCAGATAGTAAGTTCTATGGTTTCTTTTCTTTGGTATTTGCATGAATATAAGTGCTGGAGTGCTTTGATTTGTATTCTTTTGGAATAAGGCTGTTTATTCAATATTCTTTTAAGCTATTGACCCTGTGTTGTATCATCTTAATACAGAGAGAACATTTGTACTTATTTTTCTTTCTTTTTATATAAAGCTTTCTTTTAAGACCTGTGGGAGTTTCTTTACTTCAGGGAAATTGAGTCTGTACTCACCAGGGAATTGGTGGGAGGAAGGAATCGGGGAGATCTGTGTGTTGGATTGCTAGCCTGATTTTTGCATTCCCTCTGGGGGAATAGGAAAGTACTTTTTGTTTCCAGGATTGGGAACAGAGAGGGAGATTCACTCTGTTTGGGTTCACAGAGCTTGTGTCTGTGTATCTCTCCAGGAGCACCTGGAGGGGGGAAGGGAAAAAGGATTATTTCCCTTTGTTGTGAGACTCAAGGGATTTGGGTCTTGGGGTCCCCAGGGAAGGTTTTTCAGGGGGACCAGAGTGCCCCAAAACACTCTAATTTTTTGGGTGGTGGCAGCAGGTACCAGGTCCAGGCTGGTGGCTAAGCTTGGAGGTTTTCATGCTAACCCCCATATTTTGGACGCTAAGGTCCAAAACTGGGACTAAGGTTATTACATGAGTGGCAGCTGGTGGGAGATAGACAGAATCCAGAAGCCAGTAGAAATATTATATTTTTCTTTTCTCTGCTAAGGGCTTTTTAGCAGAGAGAAGCAGTTGGTTTTAAAAGGGAACCAGAGAGAATTTTTTTTTCTGCTCTCTCTCGCAGTTTGTGGCTTGCATGTTAAGGGTCTTTTGTCATGCAATAGCCCTCCCATTAGGAGGCAAGTACCAGCACTTATAGGCATGCAAATAAAGTGGTTTTTCTGGTTTCCCTTCATTGAACATTAGCTAGAGAGAGAAAAGGAAAATTAGCTAAAGGCACTGTTGCTAGGCAGACTTCAGGAGGCAACAGAGAACCTGCAGTTCAGAATATAAACACCGGAGGGCACCCCAACACAAGAAAACAGGAACCATGACTTCTAAGGCAAAAATTGACGCCGAAGGACAAATCAAAGAAGCTGAACACAGGCGACAACTGGAAATAAAACAAAAAGAGATGGAGATGAAAGAAAGAGAAGAACAGATCAAAGAGGCAGCCTACCAAAGAGAACAGGCAGCCAAAGAGGCAGCCAAGGAGGCAGCACACAAAAGAAAACTAGAAGAAGAAGAGGTGGCCTACCGAAGGAAACAAGCAGAAGAAGAGTTGGCCCACTGCCGAGAAATGGAAAAGCACCAAAAAGAAATGGAAAAACAACAAAAAGAGAATGAAGAGAAGGAAAAACAGAGAAAACATGAACTGGAGTTGGCAAAAGCTGGGCTGCCTGTGCCAGCCAACCCTAACAACCCGGCGCCAATTATTGCTCCACAGCACAGGAAATTTCCCACCTACAAGGCAGGTGATGACACCGAGGCCTTCTTGGAAAATTTTGAAAGAGCCTGTCTTGGGTACAACATCCCCGAAGACCAGTACATGGTAGAATTGAGGTCACAGCTCAGTGGACCTTTAGCAGAGGTGGCAGCTGAAATGCCTAAGCACCAAATGAATGACTATAAACTTTTTCAAACCAAGGCCAGATACAGGATGGGGATAACCCCAGATCATGCCCGTCGGCGCTTCAGAACCCAAAAGTGGAAACCCGAGGTGTCATTTCCCAAACACGCCTACTACATTGCAAAAAACTATGAGGCCTGGATAACAGGAAACAACATTCAAACCTTGGAAGAACTGAACCTCCTCATACAAATGGAGCAGTTCTTGGATGGTGTTCCTGAAGACATCACGCGGTACATACAAGATGGAAACCCCAAGAATATCGCTGAGGCGGGGGAGATTGGAGCCAAATGGATGGAACTGGCAGAAAGCAAGAAAGCTACTGTCAAGGGGAACGATTACCCCAGGGGGCACACAGACCATAAACCCTACAACCGAGGACAGCCAAAGACCCCACATACCACCCAAGTAAAGCCACAGATACCCTACCCTTCAACCTCACCAGTCTCCAGTAACTCACCTCGGCCCAGTGACCCATCAGATGGAAGATGCTTTAAGTGTAATGAACTGGGACATATCAAGGCCAAGTGTCCCAAGAACACCATGCGAGTGCAATTCATTACACCACCATCACACCAAAGATCCCCAGGCCCGGATGCCTCTCAAATACCCTTGGAGCGAAGGGAAAATTTGAGAGTGGGCGGAAAGAAGGTTACTGCGTGGAGAGACACGGGGGCACAAGTGTCAGCTATCCACCAATCCTTCGTTGACCCCAAATTCATCAACCCAAAGGCCAAAGTTACAATTTACCCCTTCATGTCACAAGCTGTAGACTTGCCTACAGCTCAACTGCCTGTCCAGTACAAAGGCTGGTCAGGAATGTGGACTTTTGCAGTCTATGACAATTATCCTATCCCCATGCTACTGGGGGAAGACTTGGCCAACCAGGTGAGGCGGGCCAAGAGAGTGGGAATGGTTACACGTAGCCAAACCAGGCAAGCTTCCAGACCCATTCCTGTTCCTGAACCGTCCACAGAGGCCCCGTCTGTGTTACCAGAGACCCAGACAGAGGTAGAGGACCCGGATTCCAGGCCTACCACTGAAACAGCCACAGCATCTCCAGTCCCAGGCCCGGAACTGGAACAGCAACCAGCACCAGCAAGTGCAACTACATCTTCAAACTCAACGCCAGAGGGCGCCAGCGAGCCAAAACTGGCAGAAGCAACAGACAGCCATACCCAAAAGGCTCAGCCAGAGCCTGAAATACCCTCAGGTGCACCAGCGGAGAGCGGTTCACCAGCAACGGAAACAACCCCATCACCTACATCGCTTCCAGAGGGACCAAGCCCAAGTCCACAGTCTGAGGAAGAACTGGTGACCCCAGCCTCAAGGGAACAGTTCCAGGCTGAGCAGGAAGCGGATGACAGCCTTCAGAAAGCTTGGGCGGCGGCACGGAGCACCCCACCGCCTCTCAGCTCTTCTAATCGATCCCGGTTTGTTATAGACCAAGGACTTTTGTACAAGGAAATTCTTTCTGGTGGACACCGGGAAGAATGGCAGCCGCAAAAACAGTTGGTGGTTCCAACTAAGTACCGGGGGAAGCTCTTAAGCTTAGCCCATGATCATCCCAGTGGCCATGCTGGGGAGAACAGAACCAAGGACCGGTTGGGGAAGTCCTTCCACTGGGAGGGGATGGGCAAGGACGTTGCCAAGTATGTCCGGTCTTGTGAGGTATGCCAAAGAGTGGGTAAGCCTCAAGACCAGGTCAAGGCCCCTCTCCAGCCACTCCCCATAATTGAGGTCCCATTTCAGCGAGTAGCTGTGGATATTCTGGGCCCTTTCCCAAAAAAGACGCCCAGAGGAAAGCAGTACGTACTGACTTTAGTGGACTTTGCTACCCGATGGCCAGAAGCAGTCGCTCTAGGCAACACCAGGGCTAACACTGTGTGCCTGGCCCTAACAGACATCTTTGCCAGGGTAGGTTGGCCCTCCGACATCCTTACAGATTCAGGGTCTAATTTCCTGGCAGGGACCATGGAAAAACTGTGGGAAACTCATGGGGTGAATCACTTGGTTGCCACCCCGTACCACCATCAAACCAATGGCCTGGTGGAAAGGTTCAATGGAACTTTGGGGGCCATGATACGAAAATTCATCAACGAATTCTCCAATAATTGGGACCTAGTGTTGCAGCAGTTGCTGTTTGCCTACAGGGCTGTACCACATCCCAGTTTAGGGTTTTCACCATTTGAACTTGTGTATGGTCACGAGGTTAAGGGGCCATTACAGTTGGTGAAGCAGCAATGGGAGGGGTTTACGCCTTCTCCAGGAACTAACATTCTGGACTTTGTAAGCAACCTACAAAGCACCCTCCGACACTCTTTAGCCCTTGCTAGAGAGAACCTAAAGGATGCTCAAGAAGAGCAAAAGGCCTGGTATGACAGACATGCCAGAGATCGGTCCTTCAAGGTAGGAGACCAGGTTATGGTCTTGAAGGCGCAACAGGCCCATAAGATGGAAGCATCATGGGAAGGGCCATTCACGGTCCAAGAGCGCCTGGGAGCTGTAAACTACCTCATAGCATTTCCCAATTCCTCACTAAAGCCTAAAGTGTACCATGTTAATTCTCTCAAGCCTTTCTATTCCAGAGACTTACAGGTTTGTCAGTTTACAGTCCAGGGAGAGGATGCTGAGTGGCCTGACGGTGTCTACTACGACGGGAAAAAAGACGGTGGCGTGGAAGAGGTGAACCTCTCAACCACCCTGGAACGTCTGCAGCGGCAACAAATCAAGGAGCTGTGCACTAGCTTCGCCCCATTGTTCTCAGCCACCCCAGGACGGACTGAACGGGCATACCACTCCATTGATACAGGTAATGCTCACCCAATCAGAACCCCACCTTACCGAGTGTCTCCTCATGCCCAAGCTGCTATAGAACGGGAGATCCAGAACATGCTACAGATGGGTATAATCCGCCCATCTACCAGTGCATGGGCATCTCCAGTGGTTCTGGTACCCAAACCAGATGGGGAAATACGCTTTTGCGTGGACTACCGTAAGCTAAATGCTGTAACTCGTCCGGACAACTATCCAATGCCACGTACCGATGAGCTATTGGAAAAGTTGGGACGTGCCCAGTTCATCTCTACAATAGACTTAACCAAGGGGTACTGGCAAGTACCGCTAGATGAACCTGCCAAGGAGAGGTCAGCATTCGTCACCCATGCGGGGGTGTATGAATTCAATGTCCTTCCTTTCGGCCTTCATAATGCACCCGCCACCTTCCAAAGGCTGGTAGATGGTCTACTAGCTGGACTGGGAGAATTTGCAGTTGCCTACCTGAATGATGTGGCCATTTTTTCAGACTCCTGGCCCCAACACCTACTACACCTGGAAAAGGTCTTTGAGCGCATCAGGCAGGCAGGACTAACTGTTAAGGCCAAAAAGTGTCAAATAGGCCAAAACAAAGTGACTTACCTGGGGCACCAGGTGGGTTGAGAAACCATAAACCCCCTACAGGCCAAGGTGGATGCTATCCAAAAGTGGCCTGTCCCAAGGTCAAAGAAACAGGTCCAATCCTTCTTAGGCTTGGCCGGATACTACAGGCGATTTGTACCACACTACAGCCAAATCGCTGCCCCACTGACCGACCTGACCAAAAAGACCCAGCCAAATGCAGTTAAGTGGACTGATGAGTGTCAAAAGGCCTTTACCCAACTTAAGGCAACGCTCATGTCTGACCCTGTGCTCAGGGCCCCGGATTTTGACAAGCCATTCCTAGTAACCACAGATGCATCTGAGCGTGGTATAGGAGCAGTGCTCATGCAGGAAGCAACAGATCACAACTTCCATCCTGTCGTGTTTCTCAGCAAGAAACTGTCTGAGAGGGAAAGTCACTGGTCAGTCAGTGAAAAGGAATGCTATGCCATTGTGTACGCCCTGGAAAAGCTACGCCCATATGTTTGGGGACGGCGGTTCCAACTACAAACTGACCATGCTGCACTAAAGTGGCTTCATACTGCCAAGGGGAACAACAAGAAACTTCTTCGTTGGAGTTTAGCTCTCCAAAATTTTGATTTTGAAATTCAACACATCACAGGAGCTTCTAATAAAGTTGCTGATGCACTCTCCCGTGAGAGTTTCCCAGAATTCAGTAGTTAAAAAGTGTTCTTAAAATGTAAAAGTCTGTTAGTTATATACTTAGGAGTATATGTAAAGGTGTATGTGTTGTATTAATCTGTTTATTTTCAAGTTCTAGAAGGAAATCGCCGCCAGTGAGCTTCCCCACTGTCTGCAATTTGGGGGGCGTGTCATAAACAGATAGCTAAGGGTTAATGTCTCTTTCACCTGAAGCACCTGACCAGAGGACCAATCAGGAAACTGGATTTTTTCAACTTTGGGTGGAGGGATTTGAGTGTCTGAGTCTTTGTTTTCTGGCTGCCTGCTTTCTCTGAGCTTTGGAGAAGTAGTTCTACTTTCTAGTCTTCTGTTTCTAAGTGTAAGGACAAAGAGATCAGATAGTAAGTTCTATGGTTTCTTTTCTTTGGTATTTGCATGAATATAAGTGCTGGAGTGCTTTGATTTGTATTCTTTTGGAATAAGGCTGTTTATTCAATATTCTTTTAAGCTATTGACCCTGTGTTGTATCATCTTAATACAGAGAGAACATTTGTACTTATTTTTCTTTCTTTTAAGACCTGTGGGAGTTTTTCTTTACTTCAGGGAAATTGAGTCTGTACTCACCAGGGAATTGGTGGGAGGAAGAAATCGGGGAGATCTGTGTGTTGGATTGCTAGCCTGATTTTTGCATTCCCTCTGGGGGAATAGGAAAGTACTTTTTGTTTCCAGGATTGGGAACAGAGAGGGAGATTCACTCTGTTTGGGTTCACAGAGCTTGTGTCTGTGTATCTCTCCAGGAGCACCTGGAGGGGGGGAAGGGAAAAAGGATTATTTCCCTTGGTTGTGAGACTCAAGGGATTTGGGTCTTGGGGTCCCCAGGGAAGGTTTTTCAGGGGGACCAGAGTGCCCCAAAACACTCTAATTTTTTGGGTGGTGGCAGCAGGTACCAGGTCCAGGCTGGTGGCTAAGCTTGGAGGTTTTCATGCTAACCCCCATATTTTGGACGCTAAGGTCCAAAACTGGGACTAAGGTTATTACACCATCATCTTCCCGTGAGTGCTCCTGGCTGGCCTCTGGTGAGGCTGGCCGGGGGGGGGGCCTGGGTAAAAATAGGAATGACTCCCGGTCATTCCCAGTAGATGGTACAGAACGGCTGGTAACCGTCCTCATCATAGCAACTGGGGGCTGAGCTTCAATCAGCCCCCTCCCTTTCATGTGTAAAGAAAAGATTCTGTACTGCCTGGACTATTACAGCAACTGGAGGCTGCCTCCCCCTCATTTTATCTCACTAACAAGTCACTGTTTCTTATTCCTGCATTCTTTACAACTTCATGGCACAAATGCGGGGGACACTGCCACTGTAGCCCAGTAAGGTTGGGGAGGAGGGAAGCAATGGGTGGGGTTGTTGCAGGGGCACCCCCTGTGAATGGCATGCAGCTCATCATTTCTGCAGGATCTGACATGGAGCGGCTGTGCTCTCTGGTACACTTGCCTCATATTCTAGGCAGGACTAACTCTATTTCTAGATACCATAAAACAGGGATTGACTCGGGGAGTCATTCCCATTTTTGCCTTTGCACCCCCGGGCGACCTCAGCCAAGGGCACCCATGATAGCAGCAGATGGTGCAGAATGACAGATAACCATCTCATTGCCAATTTACAATGGCAGCAGACAGTACAGAATGACTGGTAACCGTCTCTGCTATCATGCAAAAGCAAATGAATGCTGCTGTGTAGCGCTGCTGTGTAGCGCCTCTGTCAGCGGCATCCAGTACACATACGGTGACAGTAAAAAAAAAAAGCTGAACGGGCTCCATGGTTGCCATGCTATGGCGTCTGCCAGACCAATCCAGGGAAAAAGAGCGCGAAATGATTGTCTGCTGTTGCTTTCCCAGAGGAAGGAATGAGTGACGACTCTTACCCAGAACCACCCGCGACAATGATTTTTGCCCCATCAGGCACTGGTATCTCAACCCAGAATTCCAAGGGGCGGGGGAGACTGCAGGAACTATGGGATAGCTACGGAATAGCTACCCACAGTGCAATGCTCCAGAAATCGATGCTAGCCTCGGACCATGGACGCACACCACCGAATTAATGTGCTTAGTGTGGCTGTGTGCACTCGACTTTACACAATCTGTTTTACAAAACCGGTTTATGTAAAATCGGAATAATCACGTAGTGTAGACGTACCCAGAGAAAGAGGACTTAATCACTTAAAAACTAGAACTAAATAATAGTGGTAGTTTAGGTACAAGTGATTATGACTGGGCTGTATAAATAGGGGCATTGCCAGCAGATCAAGAGACATGATCATTCCCCTCTATTTGACATTGGTGAGGCCTCAGCTGGAGTACTGTGTCAAGTTTTGGGCCCCACACTACAAGAAGGATGTGGAAAAATTTGAAAGTCCAGTAGAGGGCAACAAAAATGATTAGGGGTCTGGAGCACATGACTTATGAGAAGAGGCTGAGGGAACTGGGATTGTTTAGTCTGCAGAAGAGAAGAAGAATGAGGGGGGAATTTGATAGCTGCTTTCAACTACCTGAAAGGGGATTCCAAAGAGGATGGATCTAGATGTTCTCAGTGGTACCTGATGACAGAACAAGGAGTAATGGTCTCAAGTTGCATTGGGGGAAGTTTAAGTTGGATATTAGGAAAAACTTTCACTGGGAGGGTAGTGAAGCACTGGAATGGGTTACCTAGGAATGTGGTGGAATCTCCTTCCTTAGAGGTTTTTAAGGTCAGGCTTGACAAAGCCCTGGCTGGGATGATTTACTTGGGAATTGGTCCTGCTTTGAGCAGGAGATTGGACTAGATGACCTCCTTAGGTCCCTTCCAACCCAGATATTCTATGATTCTATGACTTGATCACATTTGTTATATGCAAACAGAATAAAGTCCAGATCAGTAATACATGTACACTTGATTTAAAAGGGCCAATTTCATAATGCAGAAAACAATTAAGATAATCAGTTGGTAGAGAGAATTTAACAGAAAAAATTAAGTTATAATTTGGAATTGTTTAAGGTCATTTTACTAGCCACAATCAAGAAAGATGGCCACACTGATTAAGAAAATCAACCTAGCTTAGAATGGAAGTGAAGGCAGCTATAAAAACAAAGCTATAAAAAACAACCAATATATAACAAATGGAAGCAAGTTGACAGTAATATAAATATAAATCCGGGGAAATGGTTGACTTTTTGTATAGCATGGGTCAATTGCACGTTTACATTAGAGTAAAAGTCAGGCATTTGACATGGTACCACATGATATTTTGATTAAAAAAACTAGAATGATACAAAATTCAACATGGCACATGTTAAATGAATTAATAAACTAAGTAACTGATGGGCATCAAAATGTAATTTTTGGGGATCAGTTCTTGGCCCTACAGTATTCAACAGTTTTTATCAATAGCCAGGAAGGAAGCATACAATCATTACTATAAAATTTGCAGATGATAAAAAGTTGGCGGAGTGGTAAATTATGAAGAGTACAGTCACTGATAGAGAGTGATTTGGCTCACTTGGTAAGCTGGGCACAAGCAAACAATATGCATTTTAATATGTGAAGTCATACATCTAGGAACAAAGAACGCAAGCCACACTTACAGGATGGGGAAAGCAGTGACTCTGAAAAAGACCGAGAGTCATGGTGGATAATCAGCCGAACATGAGCTCCAAGTATGATGCTGTGATCAAAATGGCTAATGTGAGCCTTGGATATATAAACAGGGGACTATCAAGTAGGAGTAGGAAGGTTATTTTACCTCTGTATTTGGCACTGGTGTGATCCACTGCTGGAATACTGTGTCCATTCTGGTGTCCTCTGACCAAGAATAATGTTGATCAATTGGAAAGGGTTCAGAGAAGACCCACAAGAATGATTAAAGGATTGGAAAACATGCCTTATAGCAACAGACTCGAGGAGCTCAATCTATTTAGCTTAAAGAGAAGGTTAAGGACTGACTTGATTACAGTTTCTAAGTACATAGATGGGGAATAAAAGTTTGATAATAGAATCTTCAGTTTAATAAAGAAAGGTATAGCAAGAGCCAATGGCTGGAACTGAAGCTAGACAAATTCAGACTGCAAGTAAGGTGCAAAGTTTTAACAGTCAAGGTAGTTAAGCATGGAAACAACTTTTTCTTAGATTCCAAGCCAGAAGGACCATTGTGATATTCTAGTACAACCTCCTGTATAACACAAGCCATAGAACTTCCCCAAAAGAATTCCTTAATCAGATTTTAGAAAAAAGCATCCAATTTTCATTTGTCAGTCATGGAGAATCTGCTACAACCCTTGTACATTTTGTTCCTAGACGCATACATTTACATTTAGCCACACTAAAACAAAATATTGTTTGCTTGCACCCAAGTGATCTAGATCACTCTGTATTAGTGGCCAGTCTTTCATTATTCACCACTCCCACAATCACTGTGTCATCTGCAAACTTTATCAGTGATTGCATGTTTTCTTCCAGGCCATTAATAAAAGTTTTAAACAGTGTAGGGACAAAAACTAATCCCTGCAGGACTCCACTAGAGTACACCCATTTGATGATGATTCCCTGTTTACAATCACATTGAGACCTGTTAGCCAACTTTTCATTCATTTTATGTGAGCCATGTTAATTGTATTGTTATAGTTTTCTAATCAAAATGTGCTATCCAGTCAAATGACTTACAAAAATTTAAGTCTATTACATCAACAATATTAGCTTTATCACCCAAACTGGTAATCTCAAAAAAATAAAAAAGATATCAAGTGAGTCTGACGAGATCTATCTCCCATACACCCAGGTAGACTGACATTAATTACCTTCCTTCCTTCAATTCTTTTACTAATTGAGTCCCATATCAGCTCCTCCATTATCTTGACCAGAATAGATGTCATACGGTTTACCTTTTTAAAATAATGGCATTACCTTAACTTTGTTCCATTCTCCTGGCACCTCTCTGGTTTACAAGACTTATTGAAAGTCAACATTAATGTCCCAGGGGCTCCTCAGCCAACTCTTTAACACTTGTTTCCTGAGGTTATCCCACTACACATGGTAGAAAAGGTATAGGTAGATGTCTCCCTGTCCCCCTCTCCCTTCCCCATCCGCATCCCACCCCCAGCCCAGCCCACACCCCTAGCCAAGACCTGGTTCAGGTTCTGTACCTCTATCAAACAGGGTATACAGACCCTGAGATACAGGACCTGGATTTGGCAGTCTGATGCATGAGAGATTAATCTGATAGAAGGAAGGAGATACTTTGCTTAATGTTTAGTTTAGGATATCCAACTTCCCTTCATGTATTACAGAGACAGTAAAATATTTTCCTTTGATGTCAAGCTCAAAGGATATAGCCTTCTTTCTGTCTATTCAGTAAAAGCCTTGATTTCTGCAACAAAGTTTTTATCAGGGCTTAGCAATAAGCACTTGAAAGGTATGAGGCTCAGCCCTCGTTGCCATCAGAGGTTGCCTCACTTGTGGTAAAGCCAGGCAAATTAATAGCCAATGATGTTTTTGACAAGTTTAGCCCATTTTCTGTCCACAGATTGCTCAGACTTCAATTTCTCACGTATTCATTATCCAGAATTGTTCTAACATTTTATAAGAATGTATGTCAGCCTGTTCCCACCACCACCACTTCAACTGCATCTTTGACTGTTCGCTGTTTTTGTGTTTGATTGGTCACCTATATCACATGGCATTGATTCTGCAGCTTGACTGGAAGAACATCTGCTATCTTTCCCCTCCACATGCACATACAATTTTTCAAAGTGGAGCAACAGAACAACTGTCATGGGGTAGTGTTTGCACTCAGAATAGATGATTTGGTGGGGATAAGGGATGTTTGAAATGAAGTTTTGACAGCTGGAGGGCAGAGACATTTCCCCCTCATCTGCCAAATATCTCCCATGCTCTCATTCCCCACTACCCACTTCACTTTCTGAATTAAATCAGTACAGTACAGTTGTTCTACCATGAACAACTGCTTGAAAATGTTTGCATTATTTCCAGCCCAGTTATTGAATATTCTAATCCATATCTAAAACTCCAGCTTTTCCATTTACTGTTTCCAGCCTTGAGTCCTGCCTTATTTCTAGAGCTGGATTTCTCCCCCCACCCCCCCCAAAACTAATTGCCCCATCCTCTCACCATCCCTAATATTTTCAAGCATGTCCATGTAGTATTCTCTCACCTATTCACTTGCTGTCAGAATCAGAGTTTAAGGCCAGAAGGGGCCACCATTTCATCTAGTCTCAGCTTGTATATAACAGGCCACCAACACCACCCACCACCCTTTAACTCAACAACCCAAACTAAGCCAAAGTATTACAGCCCACAAAAGACTAGACTATTTTCACAAGCAGAGAATAGGAGGTGTACCAATGCCAAAGGACTCCACAATGGTAGAGAAGTGATTAAGCAAGATATACGCAGATAATCCTGGCAAGTGACCTGCATCCATACACTGCAGAGGAAGGTGAAAATCCCTGAAGGGCACTGCCAATCTGATTTGGGGGAAAAGTCCCTCCTGACTCCACATACGGTGATCAGTTATATGCAGAGCATATAAGCATGAACCAGCCAGCAAAGCACCTGAAAGACAGAATTCTAGGCACCACCTCAGAGCCCTGACCCTGCCTACCAATGTCCCATCTTAAACTGTAACCATCCCTGAAGTGTCAGAGGAAGGCAATAAAAACTCAGAATAGACTGTGGAGGGATACTTCTTGAACCCTAAAATCCCTTCCTGATCCCTGTCCTTTGCCTTTGCTCATTCCCACCAGAAGATTGCTTCCTTTTACCCCACAATCAGGTGTTCGCTTCTGGTGCTGAGGAAATAAGGCCTGAAATAAGTCACTTGTAAGTACAAACTGTGTTTCTATTTCCCTCACTAAATCTTACATAGAGTTTCACAATCCTTTTCTTCATCTTTTCCCCTCTCTCAATACTCTTCTCCTCCTGCTTCCTCCTTTTCTCTCATTATATCCCTTGTTCCTCTCCCCTTGCTTTTACCCCACAGAACTGAGACCATGATTACCACAAAGAAATGTCTTGTTTCCCTGTAAGTTCAGGGCTGAGATTGACCTTAAGAGAGTATCCTTGGCACACACTGAGCACAGGGCTGCTATGGTGGGTTCTCAACTTCGGTTTTAATTGTTCTTCGTCCTCAGTGAATATCATTTCACCTCCCAGAGGTGAAGTGGTAATAGACATAAGGGAAAGAGGAGCACCTGGTTGGCATCATGGCATTAGGCTCATTGTGTTTGGTTATTTTTTTTTTAAACTCATTAGAAGGGTATTAATTTTCCCTTGGAATATGGTTTTTAAGGCTCTAGAAGAGTGCTAAGAAATACTTAAAAAAATATAAAAACAGCAAAGGTGTAAAGTCTTAATTAGTGCCTAAAGCAGTAAACATCTGTTGCCAGAAAACTGGCATAACAAATGACACTTAAAATGGAATCCTCTGTGCATTACCTCTTCCAGTCTACCTGCACTTATTATGCAGAAAAGCTATTAGACTCCTCAGCAGGCCATCCATGTGCCTTTCCATTCATGAAGTACTTTTGTATTGTTCAGTCAGAGCAGCTTTATGGGCATCTAAGTAAATACTCATCTTCTTTATTTAAATATTCACTTCAGAAATCACTTCTCCCCTCAAGGATCAATGATCAGCTGAAGTGCTTAAAGTAACAGCCTTCATAGTTCAACATGAAGAGGCTGGAGACAAGGCATTCTTAATGAGAAGCCCTTGAACTCAGTTGATCCTGCTGCTCCAACACAGCCTGAATGGGTGCATTTTCAGGTGTAGCAGTTTCTCTAGGATTTTGGTTAGGAGGTGGGGTGAGTGTTAGTGGCTAGACTGACAAGTGTTTTGGAACACATATGCCTTTAAAGGATGCAGTGGTTGTGGGCTGTGAAGCCTTATAAACTGGGCTTGTAAGCTCAGTGGCAGAGCCTTGTGGACTTTCAGGCCTCATTCTGAAGAGCAAGTCTTTGGAATGGGACAGGATTGCTGCTGGAGATGGAAGCAGAAACAGTGGCCAGTTTGCAGTGATTTGTTTATTCAGCTTCTCAGATAACACCCATTATGGGAACCTGCTCTGAAAGATTAAAAAATGGAATTAAAGGAGTAATAAATACATAAAGTATTATACTAAGTAAGTTGCTCACATAATTCTCAAAATATTGCTAATAAGAAGAAAATTCTCTATTCTTTAATGTACTACACATCGCTAGCTCTCATCTTGAATCTTTAAGAGCATCCTGAATTATGTAAGGCATAATTATGTAAAGCTACAAAGTTTTAATGTTTGCTGACAATACACAGAGTTAGAATTCTAGACAACTATATGATTTCAGACAAACTGGACCACACTGCAGTGGATATATTATTATTCAAAGGACAGGTAGCTGCAGTTTAGGAAGCTGGTTTCTATCATATGCAACTACTTATTTTTTTTAAAACATCTGATCATCATGCTCAATGTGAGCCTTTGTCCAATAGATTGGCTTCATTTTTAAAATACTACTATCAAAAGACTAAATCCAACCTGTAGTACTTGCCAATCTTGGCTGAGGGGTGAGGGGGAAGATTCCCAAAGTACATTATATTTCACAGCATATTTCCATTGTAGGTGGGTCTGTGTTGAAAAGCCCACATCTGAATTTAGATTTCAGTTGGAACTAGAGTTTAGTTCAAGGCTCTCTAATTTCTAGAGTGTTTGTGAGAGAAGATCAATTCATATTATCTAGCAGTTCCTAAATTAGTGGTTCTCAACCTTTTCAGATTCCTGTATCCCTTTCAGGAGTCTGATTTCAGTATCAGATGGTGAGGCTCTGGTTGCGGCTTGGGCCCTCGGTGGTGGGATCAGGCTCAGGCTCAAGCATGCTATTTAGCTTTGCAGGTCTCCTTGTGGCATGTTACCCTGCTTGCCACCCTTTAATACCAGCCCTGCACTTGCAACCCTCCTAAACCCATCCCATGACCCTCTGGGTTGACAAACACTGATACAGTATTTAGAGTAGTATGAACAAGTCATTGTATGCAATTTTAGTTTGTACTGACCTCATTAGTGCTTTTTATTTAGATTGTTGTAAAGCTAGGCAAATATCTAGATGAGTGGATGTACCCCCAGGAAGACCTCTGTGTACCCAGGCTTGAGAACCACTGTCCTAAACCTTTCACAGACTGTTTAAGGACCTGCGATTCAGGAAGTCAGTCTTGGAAGTACTGAATGAACATATCAGTCTCAGATTCTATATCCTCTACATGCGTCTTTGTACGTTTAGCCTCCAAATCTATAGACTTGTTTAATCTTGTATAATCTAATTACTGACTTGCTTGCTTCATGGATGTGTGATAGAAATATTCACCAATGACTGTTCAAAACTTTCTTCAGTCTAGTTCTATCAAATGTGCACCTATAATTTAAAAAGTATTCTAATCAGCAATGGCATAACTAGGAGCAATTATTTGAAGCTAAAAAAAAAAAAAAAAGAGTATTTAAAAAAGGCTGAGACATTGTGCCAAACTGTACCCTAGATTTTGCTCACAACTTCCACTCCAGTGGAAATGACTGATCTGAGGGAGGACTTTGACCCTATGGATTTGTATATGTAGGTTTGCTTCTTATGGGTATTATTAGTCTTACTGGTATTACTATTCTTACAAGTTCAGACAATTTATCCTGCTTTGTTCCCACTGCATACTAAATATAGTACTTACATCTGTTCTCAGGTTATACATTACAGTCTTTCAGACCTGGCATATTTAAAGGATTGTTCTTTGGCACCATGTGTTGTACATTTGCAGGTATATTTTCAGACACATGTCCACGGGGCCGGTTTTTAATCTTACACAGATCCCACTACAGATTTTTTTATACTTTATATTTGGCCCTGCACAAGATACCTGAAGGCAGTAAATTCTTTTTACATATATACTGATATCCAAGTGGATTTCATAGATTTGTTAGGATCCTTTGACAACCTTTATGACAAACTGAATTATTTTTTTCACCTGTTAAATTTTGGCACATACATGTTAACAGTTGATAAAAAAAGTCTGGTGCCAATCCAACAATATGGACATAGAAAAAGGAGACTGATTAATAAAAAAAATCTGTATTGTGGTAGTGCATAAGAGCCTCAGTCAGTCAGATCCCCACTACACTGGGTATTGCACACACACAGAACAAGAGGATGGTCCCTGCCCCCAAAAGACCATATAATCTGGAGTAGGTCATAAAGTGTAAACATACTGTGGTATTCTGTGGGAACATCTAAACAAGTCATTACCTACCACTATATCTGTGAAAGCAGTGAACATTTTTCTGCAAAATATTGCTAGAAATTTCTCACCAGGTCATTCTGAACCCCTACAATTTCACTTCACTTTACTGTGACATTGTGGGGTAATGGCTATTTTACACTTGATAATGAGCAGAATCACGGAGAAAAAAAACAATATGGGTAGAAATTTTATGCTTATACATTTTTAGTGAAGCCAGGAAGTGAGATAGCAGCCATCTTTGAAGTATTTCTTTTGTGCATGGTAGGCAAATGGAGGGAATAGTAGAGATGGAAAGGGACTTGAAGCAGAGACATGCCTAATAAGCCCTCATGAGGAGTTCTGAGGAAAATCCCAGTTTAAAGGTTAGGAAAATAAGACACATTTCTACCCACCCCCAGCAGGCTGAGGGGGAGAAAGTACAAAAAATGCAACTCTCAGAAAAGGTAAGTCTAAATAGTTTGTGTTGAACATCCTGAGCACTTGGGACAGGCTCAGCAAATGAGAGGCAAACAAACAATTTGGTTTCAATCATTTGACTTCCATTATATGAAAAAAATCTCAGCTAAAAATATAAAACAGTTCAAAAACAGCCAGAAAAAACAGTTAATTTTGAGGCCATCTAGATAAATGAAAAAAAATGCTTTCAGCAACGATGAAAACTAATGTTCATAACAGCTGATTATTAATGGCAGGAATACTATCCATAAAATATGAAAGTGGGTTAGCCATTCCAGGTTTTTGTGTAAACAGTAACAAAGATATGCTATTTTCAGTCCAGCTCTGAACAACTTTAATTTTCAAAATAGAAAAAACCATACACAAGGTGGTATATTTTTATGGGTACAGGAACTTTAAATAGTATTTGCCTCCTTTTGTACCCTTTGCAGGAATTCACACAATGTATCAAAAATGGTTCTTACCATTGTTAAGATCACCAAAATGGCTGGTAAGGAGAGGAAATCTGTTTAAAGGAATATAAATATAAAGGGAGCAGGGGGGATTAAAAGCCCTTTTAATGTAAAGTTTATTTATTTTATATCATGGCTCAAGGAACAACCTGGGACAGTAGAGCCTGTTTCCTTGTGTATGAGACAAATCGTTAGGTGCAAAGCAATGGTTTCTTGTCTATGACCATTCCTTACAAGTCAGTCACTGATGCAGAATGCCAAAGTGAGAGCGCTGCTTGGAATGGAGATGGACTTTTGCAGTAGGTAAGTTAGCAACCGACCGACCAACTAGAATGGCTTCCTCTGCACTATAATACTTGGGGAACATTCACTGGGAAAATATTTTCTGAATTATTTTGAATAAATTGTTTGTCTGCCAGGTACAAATTTTGAACTCTGAATTCTTTAACTAGTCTCTGTATCCTCATTAAGAGTCTGATTCAAAATCCCATTGAAGTCAATGGAAAGGCTTTGGCTCAAACTCTAAAGTGTTTATTGTTAAAAACTAGAAGTAATTTTACTTATACTTACATTGTTCTCTAGAATAAGGGAGCAGAAAGGTGAACTCTTTCAAAGTAATTTATGCTTCTCCATGGAGTTACCATATTTTCCACAAGTGTTTTTGATGCGATTTCTGTTTTAGTCCTATTAATATATCTTTGCCACCTTGACTGATAGCATTAAAGTGATCAGGACTTGCAATATATAGGGTTTTTTTTAATCTTAACTAGGCGTTCTTTTGCCACAGTATATATGTTTAAAATCCCTTGAAGCTTACCGGATTATGCTTAGAAACAAAGATCTTAATTTGGGGAAAATGTTAGTCAGGAACTCATTTATAAAAAACAAAACAAAGCATCTTTAATAAAAATCTGTACTAGGACCATTATCTTTAGTGCGTACACAGCTCACTTCAATAAACTAAACAGTAGTATTTGTAGTAGTACCTTATAAACTACTGTCTAACAAACATACATTTCAAATAAATTTGTCCACACAAAGAATAGCCTATCTTCAGATATACCAAAATATTTTAAACTTTAAGATTTTATACTTCATTTAAATCTTTAATATAAATATATTAAGCTAGTTTCATACCATTTGGGGGGAAATTTAGGCTAATTTTACACTAGCTATTACATATGGAATTATATTATGTTAAATAGAATTGTAGAAAAAAAAGGGAGAAAAGAGTAGGAAGAGGGAAGGCAGAATTGCGGGAGGAAGTAAGGGCACTGAGAATGAGCGAGACAGAAATACAGACACAAAAATAGTCAGTTGTGGGATGCTGATCTACCCATTGCAAATGTCCACCCACAGAAGAGGGAACTGGGGAATCATACAGGGCCTCTAGATCTTCCTATTAAAAGATATGACAGGTATATCACTATACCAGATTAGCTGAACAGAAGGTTGGAAAGCCCCAAACAACGATAAACATATCTGATGTGAGATAGATCTTTCACACTGCAGATGCTCTCAAACATTTGTATTCTGATACTTGGCGTATCTTCAACACCACCCCAGTAATTCTCTTTGGGTAAAGGATGTTTTTCCTTTGTGTGTGTCATTTTTGATCTGCTTATTTCATGCTTTCCAATGAAGCCAAGTGAGTGTGGGGGGAGCTTCTAAGGCAAGGGCAAACCTTCACTTGAGCTCAGAACTGATTTGAACATAATTGGACCTGAGATTTTCCATCTCTGAGAAGTTGCTAGATAGGTAAAGTCCTTCTATTCCAACAGGGAGGATTCTACCACAATATTCATTGGAATCAAATCCTTTATTAAGCCAGCCTAGACCATCACAGTGAGTAGTGTAAAGGGGGTGGGTAAAGATTTAGGTATTTGGCCAGTGTAATTTGCTTTCCATCTTGCATTAAAAATAGAATTTATTATTTTGACAGAAAAGATCAGGAGATATATATATATATATATATATTTCTTGTTAAGTATTATATTTTTGATTTGGCTGTGTGACAAGGACATTGAGGTTTCTTAAAGTGCCCAAGGTACATTTCTTATTCTTTTCCTTTGTTAAAAAAGGAACCACCAGTAAATCCCTTCAGTTCATACAAAAAAGATAAGAAATTCACAAGGGGAGGGTAACACACAAGTCTACATGGCTGGAGACTGAGTTTGTACTGCTATGTTCATCCCTTTTACAGGACTATGAAATTTCACACAAAGTATGCTTTTGTCAGGCAACAGTGTGTGTAAAGTTATACGATTCTAAGGTTAGTAGATGCCTCAGTCAGGTGTCAACAAAAACAAATGGACTATCACTGGGTTAAGAGGCCATTCTTTGGCAGAAAGTCCCTGTTCTGCCTAAAAAAAAAAAAAAAAAAAAAAAAAAAAAAAGGAGGAGGATCTTGAGATGAAAAACTGCTCTAAATTGAACAGGGCAGGGCCTTGAACATGAACTTGATCTTCACATCCCAGGACAGCAGCTTAACTCCCCTACATACAGAAGTGCACTCTTTTTTCCCTAAAAATAATTTAAAAAACCTGTCAGAACCAAAATGCATCCACAAAACTTTGGTTTTGATGAGACAGCATAATTCAACAAAAATTCCTTTAGTTAAATGATGCAGCCAGCTACTGAGCAGGTAGGTCAAGTGGCAGACTAACTCTTCCTCTGAGGAAATTGAGTACAACCAGGTGCTGGGGCCTCAACCAGCTATAGAAAGGCTGGCTCCGGTATACATATGTACTGGGTTTGGGAGAAGGCCCTAAATTTGATCCTACAGACAGAAGTGTACCTGCTTCTTTATAGTACAGTATTTGGAACTGATTCAAAACAGTAGTAGCAGGAAAGAGTGATGTACCAAATGATATCAACCACAGACTCACTTATTACACAGAACATATGGTTTAGAACACCAGTAGAGATTACTTAATATTTACAGTATACTAAATCACTTTGCAGATGGTACAATATGCAGAATAAAAGAGATTGAACAGAGTACAAGACACAGTATAGGTTCTGCAGCAGCAGTTGGAGAAGCCTAGAGAAACAGCAAAGCTCCTCTGAATTCATACTGTATAAATATGCAATTCACTGCTTGATGTGTCCCCTTGTGGGTAGATGTAGTGTAGCAGGCCCTGCAGCAGTCTACTTCTTTCAACTTGGCCCTCCTGCTGGGTTGCCTAACATCTCACCCCTTCTGGGTTAAACCAATAGTCCAACAAATCAACATGAAGCTTCATGGTGGACCTTGTGCCTAAGTCCGGACTCACTAGTCCTTGCCCCTGGCATCAGGGGGTTTCCAGTAGTCTTTACTCCTTGCCATGGGATTCTGCTCCACTGTTCTGGGTGGGCTGATAGGGGAACCCAGGCTTTTCCTTCCTAGTGGGTTCTGGAAGAAGGACCTTTGAATATGTAGTCAGGGTCTGATTGCATAGATTCCTTTCTGATGCCCTGTGCGCTTCCTACCATGCTCTGTCTTAGGCCTTCGCCTCAAGTTCTTCCTGGGCTCAGTTTTATCAACTCTGCTCTCTTAGCCTCTTCCTCACTGCAACCCTTTCTGCCTCTTATGACTCAACCCTTTCTGCTAGCCAGCTGGTTCTGCTGCAGCTCATTTTTCCCCATTCTCAGACTCAGTGGGAGTCTTCTTGATCTCTGTGCAGAATCCTGGGCAGACTTAATTTCTGCTTCTTCCCAACAGCCTTGCACTCCCCTTTGCAAGCCTACCTTCCATCAGGGAGGCTGTCTCTGCCAGCAGTCCTATGCAGCACCCTGAGTCCCACCAGGCTTCTCTCACTTAGTGAGAGCCAGTGATCTGGAGAGGCTGGTAAATTCCTAAGTGAGCTGGATTCAGCCCTTTTAACTTCTCCCTCTTGGTTTGACACTTACTGCAGGTGTAGCCATTACAGAAGGAGGTGATGCAAACCTTGCCTTGATAGAAGAATTCAGAAGAAACTCAGTCAGTACAGATTTAGGCATTTTTGGAAATGTTCCTGTAATATCCATGAGCACAAATCTTTACTTGATTTTCTATGACGTTTAGAATCTAAAATGTTATTCTAAAAAAAACCTATCCTGGACTAGGTGATTATAGTCATAAATAAAGCACAGTATCAAATTCCCTGAATAAATAATTCCAAATCACTATTTAATTTTGATGATCCAGTAGGATGACTGGCACTGGAGGGAAATGTTACATTCCAAAAGACAAATGTTAATAGCTTTTTTGTTAGACTCATATTTTCTCAAAGACCCCTGCTTCATTAGTTGCATGGTGGGGTAATAAATGAGGCAAGGATTCACTGGACCAGTGATGTTAATAAGAAATGTTGAACAGCTGCCACATTCGGTGCTCACCTTCCAATCTTGCATTGAATGAGGTGCAAGACTAGAGGAAAAATAGGTGACTTAAAATACTGTATCATATTCCACAAAATACATAATGTAACACACCAAGGGTCAAAGTTAAATTCACATAGAGTGTTAATTAGCACAGGATTGGGGTCTTGTATACACAGACGAAAAAATAGGATTTGCCACACCAGATGGGAACAATGATCTATCCAGCCAGTCTTTTGCCTCAAGAAATAACATATGGCTAATACTTCAGAGGAAGGGGGAAATGCATTGTATACTTGGTTTATAGCGCAAGGTACACACAGATGAAGAAATTCTATCTAGCCCTGGGTAACTGCATATTAGCATCTTGAGTGTAGGTTTGAACCGCAGGAACTACAGATATGCTTTGAGCTTGAAATTTAATTTGACTGGATGTGTAATGAAGGTGTGATATATGGCACATATATACATACAGTGTAACCACAAGTTTAACAATGGATAGAAAAGGGTTCAGCCCATAGTATTTCACTGATGCATGTTTTATTATAATATATGTGCTTAAAACAAGAAATAAAGTGAACACAGTACTGATGCTACTGTAATCTAGCCTGGTTTTATTCTGAGGGTATGTCTACGCTGCAGTCATAGGTGTAACTGCAACTTGAATACATATATCTGAGCTAGGTTTAATCGAGCTAGCTCAGGTACTGGAGCAGTGAAGCCAGGGCAGTATGGGCTTCAGGGTAAGCTAGCTGCCCACACAATTACATAGGGTTCGAGACAGATTTGTACAGCCCACCCTCCTGAAGCCCTTGCTGCTGCAGCTTCACTAACTCATGTACTGGAGATGTTATATTAAAGCTTGGGTATGTCTATGTGAGCTGCAATCACACCTTGTGACTGCAGTGTAGACATAACCTGACTCTCCAACTCTCATCATCTCTCAGTGAGCAAATACTATTTTATGACACTGCTGCCTGTTGTGTGACAGAGGGAGACAAATTTCTTGGCTCTGATCCCTTGACATGTGTCAGATACAAAAAAAGCTTAAAAACCTTGTAACCTGACAAGTCGTCGTTGAGATATGGATGTGCCTAAAGATGCTTTCGAGATCTACTGTAAAGCAAAGCATCTTTAGGCACATCCATATATTTAAAGTTCTTTTCCATCTCTATCAATCACTTGAGTTTTTGTTCTTCCAGGGTATCACTGAGAAAAAGATTAGCCAGTGAAAGTTTTTGGTTATATGTTCAAGAACCTTTAGCAGCTGATTAAGATTCACTTTCTGTGACTAATGAATATGAACCAGGTGACATTTCTTCACTGGCCCGTGACCATGTTGCCAAATTCTACAAGAGTCTTTATTTTTGCATTTGTTTTGTTGTCACCAAAATGACAGTTATTTATCCTTGTAATAGAGTTGGTACCCATCTCTCATAACCACTCCCTTTCTGGTCAGGTGTGAGCCTGCTTTTCTTGCAGTTCTTACAATGGGGTGGCACCTGCCTCTTGTGAGCACCCCAGTCAGTAGTTCAGCTGGCCTTCAGCAACTCAGCTGGCTGAGTCACACACACTGTCCTCCATTCCAGTGTATACAGTCTAGTTCTTGCTCATGGCCCTGGTGTGAGGCTGTAGTACCAAGGCTTCCTCTCCTAAAGCACTGCCTTCTTTGACAGCCCAACAGGGGCCATCTCAGTACCCTCAGCTGGTGTCCCTTCTGCATTCCTTGCCTAAGCTTAATCTTCAAAAAGACCTGCAGAGCCTATCATGGTACCCTCACCCATTCTGTCTAGGTTCTGGGCTCAGTCCCCTGGGCTCAGCCTGCCTGTCCACAGTTCAGCTACTCTTCCAGCCAACTAGGTATCCAGTCTTTGGCAGCCTTCCCTGGGCTCAGTCCTGCCTTCAGTGAGCTGTCCACTATCCTGCTGCTATGTAAGTTATGCTGGCCATTTTAAACATTGCAGTAGTGTTGAGTAGTGCTCAGTAAGGATTTTCTTGTGTCAAATGGCTTTTTAGGGCCAATTCTTAATTATGTGGACTCCGCATTCTCCTAATCTGTCTCTAAACCACTCACCTCCTGAGTGTGCTGTTCTGTCCCCTCTAGTGTCACCAAGGCCACTTAGAGACTAATGACTCTGCTCTATATCTTTAGCTAAGAGCCAGTTGGCTTTAACTCATGCACTAAGCTCCAGAGGTCCCAGGTTTGATCCTACCTGCCAAAAACCAGGGTCTGTTGGCGTTACATGTATGGGAGAGAATGTGTTAGAGTAAACAGGAAGTGTGGCATTGCAAAGCAGCCTGCAGGATGGGTAACAAGTTTAAACTTTCCACTGAACCTTTTATAGCACAACACCACAGGGCTCACAACATGTTGTCTGGCTGATGCAGCAGTATTATTTATTGAAGAAAGGACTTCTGGGAAGGCATGAAGCATATGATGCTAGTTCAGGTTACTCAGATATTAAAAATTGTCCACTGATACTCATGGGCAGCAGGTCCCAGTTACTTTCCCACAAAGAAAGCTCACCCATTATGAGGGTCTGCACTGAGATAGAAGTGCTTACAGGATATTTTCGAATAATTTCAAAATAAATAAATGTGGTTCCATTCCGGAGAAAACCTGTCCTTCTATTATGACTGTTTTTAGCCAGATGTGTTTTTAATAGTTTATGTACTACCTGTGGAGGAACTTTAAGGAATGTTCCTCCCTTCAAAGTTGCATACTGCTATGTTGCTTCTTCACTCCAGTTGCATCAGCAAAAAGTAGTAAAATAAAGATGTTTTACATAAGGATGCTTTCAGACACAAATGGAGAGGAAAAGCCTGACAAAAGCAAGACCTTTGGGACACTAAAATATCTTAACGTCTGTATTATTCTGCATACATTTGAGCCACTGCATTAATTAACATCAGTACTTGCAAGGAAAGTTCAGCTTAGGGCACCTTTGGGGGTCAAGAAATACAGTGAAGAACAAGAGGCAACAAAAAGTAAAATGAAGGGAAAAATTGTACTAGATAATGAAAAATCATTAGGAAAATTATCTTTCTAACCTAGAGGTTAAGGGGCAAGGGGAAGGGCAATAAATCTCTGGTAATTCCCTTTCCTGAACTTGGAAGTGAAAAATCTTTCACATAAGTTTGTGAAAACCAGGCAGCATTCTATATGATAAGCATTCTTGATATATTATTGGAACTTATCTTTAGGACAAAGGATGACAGGAATGTGAATGCTGGATAGTCTTAGCTCATGAGGTTTTTTTTTTTTTTTAAAAAAAGGTTGACACAGGTAATGGGAGGAAAGCAGAAGGAGAAAAAGAAAAAAATATGCAATAAGTAGTCTGGGAATTTCCATTAGCAGTGAGCATACTGAATAATCAGTGTGTAGAATATCACAAATAATATGCATTATACAACATATTCATGGCCATGATGGAAGCCATGAATTGCAAAATTATGTCTATAGGGGTTTTATTGGGTCGCACTCACCAAACAGAGCCCTGCTATTACATGATGTTATTTCAATTGTGATGAGGTTTACAGACCCAACACTAAAGCAGGGCAAGGCACAGAGCAGTATTGGGCTAGGGAGGCAATGTCCTTCAGCAGCTGCTAGGTATGCTTCAGGTAGAGGGTTTTTTTTTTTAATTGGTAGCACAGACAGTGTCAAAGAGTACCAGATTGCATCAGCTGTGAGAGAAGCGGCTGCATCAGTCCTAAGACTACACTGGAAACAGTGATCCATTTTATTCCCCCAGCATCCTGGGGAATACTCACAAGAAACTGCACAGAATAGGACACTGTCCCACTGACAGATTAAACAGACTCCAGAGCCTGTGGCCATGCCCCAAACAGAGGGGCCATAGCCTGGTAGGAAAGCTACTCAGTGGGGGAGTATTATAACTTAGAGCGAGCAGTGACCTCAGGAGGGATTGAGGCGTGACACATACAACTTGGCTAGCGGCCCCTCTAGAATGATCAGGCCAGAAAGTACTGTGAAGCCACTGCCTGACCACTAGCTCTCAGACTAACCTGCTATGCCAATTTAGAACCTGATCCTGAATCCTCAAACTCGTTGATTTCAGTGGTAGTTATGGATGCCCAACATCTCTCAGGATCATCCATGGGAAGGTGGAAGTTCCTTTTGAACGGGGGTGCAGAGAGACAGGAAGGGGAGGGAGGAGAGTTACTGAGGGTTAGTCTACACTAGAAGTGCTACAGCAGCACAGCTGTACCGATGCAACTGCATTGCTGTAGTGTGTCTGGTGAAGATGCTCTATGGTGCTGGGAGCTCTTTTGTCCGCATAATAAAACCACCTCCACGAGATGTGGTAGCTATGTCGGCAGGAGAAGCTCTCGGGCTGACAGGCAATTTGGTTGGTGTAACTTAACATTGCTTATTCACACCTCTGCACAATGTAAGTTATACCAACATAAGTGTCTGCAAGCTCTGAGACTCAGAGCAGGCAGCCATCACCAGGCTAGGAAGGGGTGCCCCAGTAGTTCCTATTGCTGTTCCTTTGGCAGCTCCTCAGTGCCTGGAGTGCTGTGCCTCTCTCCTGCAGCTGGTAACAGTTCACCCCCACATTGCTGGTGCCATTTCCCCCAACCTGGCAGCTAACACCTGTGCTTCTGCTCCTCCTCCATGGTGTCTCCATGGTGGCTGGAAGGCAGGACTGGTCTGGTCCAGGGAGTCCTACCTGCTCCCCAGCAGCTTCCCTCTGATGCACTGCAGTGGCCATTCCAGCCCCTTCTCTTGGTCCCACTCTTGCCTCTGCCCACCGTGCATATGCAGAAGTGGAACATAACTGGATCCCACTCTTGTTTCCTTAAGCTAATGTAGGGACAGAAAACATTTTTTTGGGGGGAGGGGGATGGAAACAGATCCATCTCCACAATATATACATCATGTGGGGCACTAATCCTCACCACTCTTGCTGCTCTCAACATGCAGCATTTTTCTATGAGGCTTTGCTTAGACAAATACCTTGGGACTGTTCTAAGAAATTCAGCACTTTGAGTCATGGTTAAGGTTTTTAAGTCTTTGTAATCATGTAGAAATTGATACTTTGCCCTGAGCAAATAGCAGTAAAATAACTATCAGCCTTTTTATACAGCCTGGTGTATCAGCAATAGGGCATAGATGCCTAGTGTACCAACCCCATCCCAAATAAAAACTGTATGGCACAGTGGCAAGCAAGTTCAGCATGAATAAGGGAGAGACCATGAACAGTTAGCTTCTCACAAAGTGCTTAGTATCTCAGTCATTATCTGATTTATTGGATAGTGGGCATAGTGTCTGTGCAGCAGGGGTAGAGTTACTTATGGGTGTAATTAAATTTTGGCAGGCTCACTTTCGAAAATTCTAAATGCTCTGCATTTTCTGGTAGCAATCTGGATCTGTGTCGAAAACCTTTAACGAATCTCAAATGGCTAACAATCTGTTACAGGAATTAGAGGCCTAAATTAGAGAGTGGATTTCTTCACAAGACTGGAGAATATAGTGTGTTTTACCATTAACACTGAACACATCTTTGTTAGAATACTCAATGCTGGTAACTGTATATGTGCGGCACATTTCACACATTGAGGTGGCTTCTCTTTGGGAGATACATTGGCAAGAGATCCCAATGGAAAAGTTTACTGAGGGGCGAGTTACAGAAGCAGAGCTTTTTGTGAAGTTCACTGGGATTTGTATTTGAAACTTAAAAATAATAATTCCTGTTTTGTGAGGAACGAATCTGTGAATAGAACCTTTCCTAGAAATGGCTAAGCTTAAGAAAGAGGATGGAGATTTCCCTCAAGAAAACAAATACCATGAGGGAGTATGGAAAACAAAAATGAAAGGCCAAGAATGATTTCAGTGGGAGTTGTGTGTGAGAGCAGGATTTGATCCAGGATATATATTTTCCACCTGTGTGGATCAGTTTATAAGCATTTGTCTTATGTTTATAAGTACCTTACTGTCCTATATCTAAATTTTCAAACTGAGATTAAATGCACAATTCTTGTGTTGGCCCTCTGCACCAGGATAAAATTGACTGTCAGTGATCAGATGTCTATATATATTCAGTGTTAATCTTTCAGTATGCATCAGTGGATTATTTTTTGGGGACTAATCTTGCCTTTCTTGTACACTCAAAACTGCCATTCATTTCACTGGGAGTTTTGGGGTATCCAAAGGTTGCAATAGAGGGCTAATAAATGTTGACGTTTCAGTTTGCATCCTCCATCACTATAAGTACTGTGGAGGATTTTATTTTCTAAGAGATGAAAACAGAAAAATTCTTCAGAATAGATTATTCCTAGAAATGTGGCAACAACTGAAATGACAAAGCAGTGTAAATATTCCATCTGTAGCTTAACTTAAACATCTTTTAAGTCACCAGGACAACTGTATGAGGAATCTACTGAGAAGCCAGCTGCCACTATTGGGACACTTGTGCAGTTTGCCATCTAAACTCTGTGCCTTCCAAAAAACAAAGCAAGGAAGAATTTGATTGTATTAGAGATGAGTAAAATTAACCACCATAAATCAATGTTTTAAAATCAAAATATACAATGGTTGAAGATCTGTTGGGAAATGTAAGATGGGATGCCTTTTTCTTGAGCATTTAAAGTACAATTGGTAACCAAAGCAGCTGTAGTAAAATACATAACCTCTGATTCCATTTGCATGTGTATTTTGATTGTTACATGCATTTCCACAGGTGGTATACACTGATAAGCTATCAGAGGGGTAGCTGTGTTAGTCTGAATCGGTAAAAGCAGCAAAGAGTTCTGTGGCACCTTATAGACTAATAAACGTATTGGAGCATGAGCTTCCGTGGGTGCATACCCACTTTGTTGGATGCATGTCACTTAAATCTACTCCCTCTACTGATGCATCTATTAATACTCTTAGACACTGCCAAGTGCACAGCAAAATGCAGTACTATGACCTTATCTGGGGTTGTTTGAAAGACTTCTAATGAACAGAAGTTCCTTGAGAGATCTCTGATCAATCTGGCTGCAGCAAATAAGAAAGTAGAGCTGAATAAAGGTGACAGAAATATCAAAATTTTTTGGTGGGAATTTAAAAAAAATCACTTCCTTTGAAATTTAAGAAATAATTGTTGAAAGCTATTTTTGGTACAAGTTTTGTATTCTGTAAAGATTTGTATTGAAAGACAAATATTTTACAGACAAATTTTTGAACTCCATCAACAAACAGAAAAATGCATTGAAAATGATTCCCCCCCCCCGACAAAATTTAGTTGACAACAAAAAGGCATCTTTGCTTGAAATTTGTCTGTTACAAATTTTTAATCCCCTCTAAAGTTAGAGTTTGGAGTGGAATATGAACAATTCATATTTAATTTGTCCTCACATAAGATTTTTACAAATTGCTTTCACCTCCAGAGCTGGCATAACACTTCACAGTCCTTAGGGAAGTCAATCTATATTAACTGAAGTGAGTAAATCTGGCTCACTTCAGAGGTGTGTGCATACTATATTAGTGTTTTTTATTTTTAAAGACTCCCACTGATTTCAGACCCTTACTAAATGGGTGAGGAGGAAGGTGGGAGGGATTTCTCTGTCTTCCCAAAGGCCTTTTCCTCCTCCGTCAAAGTTCCTCCTTTTCCCCTGAGAACCTGATTGGCTTTTTTGTTCCCCGATCCTGCCTTTTAACTATTTTCTCTATCTGAGGTCTAATCAGGATGTTAAATCTGTCACACAGTTACCTCACAAGCTGACACCAATTGCTCTTGAAATTTATGAACAGCAGAATATAAACTATGTTGTTTCTACACCTGGTTTTAGAGGACCTGTTTTTTAAAAAATGCATCTGTGATTACAGCTCATTAGAAAGAGCTGAGCTGGTGCTTTCCATGAATGACAGTCAATAGGAGATGCTTACCAAAAATGATAGATGAAGTAATTTGGGTTATTGCTTGCACAACAGCACAGTCAGATAAGTACATCTTTAAAAGTGACATAATCATTGTAATCAACCTGAAAGGGAAAAAATGCCTAATGCAGCTAAAAACTGAAATAAGATTCAATCCATTGAAAAATTCTAGTTGTAAATTAGTATAGCTCCACTGACTTCAAAGGAGTTTACACCAAGTGAGGATTTGGTCCTAAGCCAAATATGTACTTTTACATATAAAAATACATTTCTATATAATGCACACACAGGTCATAGTGCAACATACATAGTTAACCGATAAAAAACAAAATATATTTACCAAAGTATTTAATTGCTATGGCCCAAATCCCCAGTGGGTGTGATGCAGTATGCTCCATTGAAATTCTGTATAATTTCCCAATAAATGAAAAATATATCAAAAGAACAGATTAAAATATGAGAAAAAAAAGAATTACACTAGATGATATACAATAAACTCTGCTGAATTGATGATAATGGGCCACACCATTAATTGTTCCAATAAGTCAAATTCTTGGCATCAACATTCAGAATGTTGAGCTACATAGAATTTTGGAAGCCAATATATTAAGTGGATCTCTTTCCTCTTCTTGTATTCAATTGTGTGCTTAAATGGATGGTCTTACTGTGTTCCAGAAGAGCCATAGGCACACAATTCATTCCTTGTTAGAACATCTTTATTAACGAGTTGCCTTTTTCAGTTTTTGCAGCAAGTTGGAAATAAACATTTTCATTTGTGTTCCATTAAGTTATTCTGCAACCAATATGAAATGTCTTGATGCAGTCTGAAAGGTGAACAGATGGGAATTTATTTTTAGCTCACATTAGCACAGCCCATCAAACACTCATTTGCCGGATATACCATCATCATATAGCTTACTACTGAGTCTTTAAAGTATAGCTGGGCCTGCACTGTTCCATTCAAATGACAAAAGGCAACTCTGTGATAAATATTTAATTACAATCGTGGTGGCAGTTATGTCACTGAAAACTAGTTATTGTAAGTGAATGGAAGAACTGTGCTTATAAAGAGGTATATTAGTAGACTATGTAGTACTGAAATGACAGCAGATTTTTTCAATTAGAATCTTTTAAATAAGAGTTATGTTCAAGTTTGGAAAAACATTTGTACAGAACTACTGAGTATAAACTCCTACACTTCTGCATCTACAACAGCTATGTAAAGATTTAAGTCCCTTTTAATAAAATATAACTGATGATATTGTTTTATACCAATTTTAAGGGAGGGCAATGTAAGCTAGAACGAAAAAAGATTTTAATTTTAAGATGAAGTTCGCAAAAGTACAGATTTTAATTGTCACATTGACAATTAAAATCTGAAGTATTAGAAGAAAAACTACTCCTTATATGGAGTCTTTGACAGAAACATTTTGCCACTGAGGATAATAGGAAAGAAGTTATGAATAGATTTTAAAATATAGCCTCTTAGATCAAACACATTCTGTTCACTTGGGAGTAGACATTAGCTTAAAGCATTTTAAATCTGTTATTGAGTTCGTGTTCTAACAAACAACCTGTTATATGCATTCAGTTTCCTTTCTCCCAGTCTCTCTCCTCAGTGCAATGACTTAGAGCCATGGGAGGCACAAATGCTTACATGACGCTGACAAGCAGAAACTGGCCACTTTTCCATAAGTGATTTTTAACTTTTAAAATCTAGCTCTTACACACAGATCCACCAGCACTGGTCACAAAAATTAAGAAAAAACAGTTACCTATTCATAACTGTTCTTTGGGATGTGATGCAAACATGTATTCCATATGGGGGTTTGCTTCCCAAACACATTGAAGCCAGAGAACTTTGTCCAGCAATACTCCTAAGGATGGTACTCACACTTTGCAAATATAGTCCCTCTCCTGGCCAAATAAGGGCAGCACTTAACTGAGCCCCTCTGTTCCTTCACCTTTACCCTCAGAAGTAAAAGCAATGCAGAGGGAATGGAGGGTGGATCGTCGAATACAGGATGAGACCTAGATGACTGAGTAAGCATAGTGTGAAGGGAACATGAAAGAGGATTATGAATTCCCTTCTTCGAGGATGTGGTTACCCCCGTCACACTTGGTAAAGACCCAGGGAGAGGAGGACAAGTTGAAAGGCAGCATGGTGTACTGGCAGGGCTGGCCAGGCACGACAAATATGAGCAACCTCCTGTGGTTTGGGAGGATTGCAATATGGAAATAAGCATCCTGAAGGTCCAGGGCAGCAAACCAGTCACTGTGAATGAAGACTGGGAGGAAAGTTACTAGGGTGAGCGTACAGGATCTCATGTATCTGATGCATTTGTTGAGATCATGGAGGTCAAGGATAGATCTCATCTCTCCCTTGATGCTTCAGGGAATCTCTTCTGTGGCCTCCAAAGCCAGTAAAGACTGAAACTGCTCAAGGAGCAGTGTCTTGTGAGAGGGGTCCCTGAAAAAGATGGGGGGACGGCTGTATGGCATAAGCATTATCAGATCAGGTTAAGTCATAAGATCCTTCCCATTTATCCTCCCCACCCTCTATATCATTCCTTTTCAGACTCAGTTGTCTGTTGTAATGGAGTCCCAAACACTGAAAGTAGGGCAGCAGTCCTTGAATGGGAGGATGGAAAAGGAGAGGTTACCACTGCATTGGTTAAAATAAGTGCTTGCTAGGCACTCAGGGATGGGGGGTGAGAGGAGAGGAGCTGGTTAAACCCAGAATCAGAGAACCCTCTCCTTTAGAACCTGTGACTCTTTCTGGATTACTCCCAATGCAGTACAGGAAGGGAGGATTGTCTGAAAAAATGCTGCGAGCAGTATTGCTGTTGCAATTGCTAACCACTATAGTGGTATCTCTTTATAGCCAGAGTATATACTCAAAGTATTCAAAGTAGCTCAGGAGTCATTAAAAAAAAAGCAAGGTTTTGTCAATCTTTTCTGAAAGTAAAACAGTAACAGTAAGTCCTCAAATGGTCTGCTCTGTGGCACAAGAAAACAGACACAAAAATCAGACTCACAGTAAAATAGTTGGCAACAGTGCAATTTCCATTTAAAGTGAAAGGCTTCACTCCTAGTGAGGGAAGGTGAAGGGTTTACATTGATGCTGTTGTGAATGGAGCAAATCCTGACAAGTGCTGTGGCTCCTTATCTTCCACTGAAGCCAGGATTTGAGCCATGCCTCTATCTTTGATGTTACTATGCGAGGGCTATGTCCTTCACTCCCTGCAATTTTACTAAAAGAGCCTTATTTCATGAGAGCTCTGCGGTGGATGAAAGTGTACTTGTGGATGAAAGTGTACTTCTGTCACTTGTTAGGCCCAATATAGCAGCTTCTCAGCCAAGAGGACAGGATCCTATGGCTATTTGTGGAAGGCGCAGCAACTTCCATATGATAAATGAACAGTTTAGTGCCTATGTGAAAAAGGAGACTAAATCCCATTTTCAAAGTGACCTAGGGCTTGTCTACATGGGGAGTTACTTTGCTCTAAGTTCAGGTGTGAATTTAAAGAACAGCAGTTACTCCGCACTAACTCCTTGGGTGGATGTTCTTACTGAGAATTAGAAGTGCATTAAGATAAACTACTCAAGGGCACTTCTAGTGCAGAGTAAGGCTACATCAACATTTCAGCACTTATAGAGGCACACCTGCACGGATGCAGGTGCACCGCTGTAGCTCTTGTGGTGGAGACACTCTAAGCCAATGGGAGAGAGCTCTCCCATTAGCTTAATAACTCCTGTCTCCTCAAAAGGCGGTAGCTATATCAGCAAGAGAAGCTCTCCAACTGATATAGCACTGTCTATATTAGCACTTAGGTCAGCGTAACTTATGTCTCTTAAGTGTGTGGATTATTCACACCCCTGAATGACTCAAGTTACAACAAAGTAACCTGTAGTGTAGACAAGATCTAAGTGTCTTCACAGGGAGTTAATGTGGAGTAATGAGTACTCTAAATTTACATCCTGCCTTAAGTACATAATGGCTTGTGTAGAGTAAGTCCTACTGACTTGCAATAGGACTTAAGAGTCAGTTTTTTAAAGGTATTTAGGAAACTAAAATAGAGATTGGTGCCTAGTTGGATTCTCAGTAGTACCTAAGTGCCTAACTGACAGACACCCATCTGTGAGCATATAAATACCTATACAAATATGGCCTTAAGTTACTTAGGAGCTGTCATAAACAGATAGCTAAGGGTTAATGTCTCTTTCACCTGAAGCACCTGACCAGAGGACCAATCAGGAAACCGGATTTTTTCAACTTTGGGTGGAGGGAATTGAGTGTCTGAGTCTTTTGTCTTTGTTTTCCGTCTGCCTGCTTTCTCTGAGCTTTGGAGAAGTAGTTCTACTTTCTAGTCTTCTGTTTCTAAGTGTAAGGACAAAGATCAGATAGTAAGTTATATGGTTTCTTTTCTTTGGTATTTGCATGAATATAAGTGCTGGAGTGCTTTGATTTGTATTCTTTTTGAATAAGGCTGTTTATTCAATATTCTTTTAAGCAATTGACCCTGTGTTGTATCATCTAATACATACAAATGTTCTCTCTGTATTTTTCTTTCTTTTAAGACCTGTTGGAGTTTTTCTTTACTTCAGGGAAATTGAGTCTGTACTCACCAGGGAATTGGTGGGAGGAAGAAGTCAAGGGGAGATCTGTGTGTTGGATTGCTAGCCTGACTTTGCATTCCCTCTGGGGAAATAGGAAAGTACTTTTGTTTCCAGGATTGGGAACGGAGAGGGGGAGTCCCTCTGTGTAGTTTCACAGAGCTTGTGTCTGTGTATCTCTCCAGGAGCACCTGGAGGGGGGAAGGGAAAAAGGATTATTTCCCTTGGTTGTGAGACTCAAGGGATTTGGGTCTTGGGGTCCCCAGGGAAGGTTTTTCAGAGGGACCAGAGTGCCCCAAAACACTCTAATTTTTTGGGTGGTGGCAGCAGGTACCAGGTCCAAGCTGGTAACTAAGCTTGGAGGTTTTCATGCTAACCCCCATATTTTGGACGCTAAGGTCCAAATCTGGGACTAAGGTTATGTCAGGAGCATAATTCCATTTGACTTTCAATGAGACAGGCTCCTAAGTGCCTAAATGTGACTGGCTCTTAAGTCTCTTTCAAGAATTTGAAAGAGATACTCCATGTCTTGGATGCCTGCACTTTTAATAATAAAATCCATATCAGACAGAAGTCTAATCCTACACAACTCCCTTTCAAGTAAATGATTGCTTTGTGTTCAATGTTGTTGTAGCCATGTTGGTCCCAGGGATACTAGAGAGACATGGTGGGTGAGGTAATATCTTTTATTAGACCAACTCAAAAGCTTGTCCCTTTCACCAACATAAGTTGGTCCAACAAAAGATATTACCTCACCTACCTTGTTTTGAGTTTTGCAATGTGGGCTATTATTCAGGGAGAGAGGTCTAATATTAAAGTTGAGCCTAAAAGTGTCAGTGACATTTTAAAAGAATGGCACATGGATAAATTTGAAAGATTATATACAGCTAACATTACTCTATCAAAACTACAAAGTTTAAGAGACAGGACTATGATAATAAGAGGTAACAAAAGGTCTCAAGTAAAAAGGATAAGTTGAACGAGCCAAGTCAGCCAGATATGAAACCCTACATTATTCCGTCTGTTCAAACGTACAGTGTATCCAACAAAGCATTTTTACTAATGAGTGTAAATACCAATCAGCAATGTTGTATTTCTTTTCTTTTCTCTCAGATGGCTGGAACCTAGGAACTGAGTCTTTAACTGTTTATTTAGGCAGCAAACACACAGGACTAATTAGCAAGGAACACAACCACCATAGGAAAGAAACAGATGGCTGGGAGAGTGATGAGAAGGACAGTGAAGAATGGTACGGCTGAAGGTAGTATATAGGCTGATATTGTCTTATGTATTTGGTATCTTCAGAATTCACACATGTAAACAACTCAAGTACTGGCACCCAAACAACAGCAATGTACTTCTTACTTGACAAGTTTTATTTGAGATATAGTATTGTACTGAAAGTGGAAAGATTAAATAAATCTACAAGTTGAAAATCAACCCTTTTTCACTATATTTGATAGTATTATTTCAACTCTTTTTAAGTCAGAGGTTGGAAGAAACAACAACTTAGTCATGAGATTACAATGACTAGTATCCTATGAGATAGTGTCTTAAATGAAGCTGTTCCACAGTTTATAATTAGAGTCATTGGGCCAGAGTGAAAGAGATTGACTATGAGTCTCCCACCTCCCAAGTGGGTGCTGCGAGACTCAGGGACCAGTGTGCCTGCTCCAATGACAAATTATTTATCCAAACTGGAACAGCGTCAACAGGATGCTTTGAGGGATTCCACCACCTCCATCAGACTATTCCATAAAAAGGAGTCATAAAAAATGGAAACTAAGTCAGATTACAAAGGATGAATATAGGCAAACAACATAGGAATGCAGGGACAAGATTAGAAAGGCAAAGGCACAAAATGAGCTCATACTAGCTATGGGATAAAGGGAAACAAGACAACTTTTTATCAATACATTAGAAGCAAGAGGAAGACCAAGGACAGGGTAGGCCCATTGCTCAGTGAGGAGGGAGAAACAGTAACAGGAAACTTGGAAATGGCAGAGATGCTTAATGACCTCTTTGTTTTGGTCTTCACTGAGAAGTCTGAAGGAATGTCTAACATAGTGAATGATTATGGGAAGGGGGTAGGTTTAGAAGATAAAATAAAAAAAGAGCAAGTTAAAAATCACTTAGAAAAGTTAGATGCCTGCAAGTCACCAGGGCCTGATTAAATGCATCCTAGAATACTCGAGTTAATAGAGGAGGTATCTGAGCCTCTAGCTATTATCTCTGGAAAGTCATGGGAGAAGCGAGATATTCCAGAAGACTGGAAAAGGGCAAATATAGTGCCCATCTATAAAAAGGGAAATAAAAACAACCCAGGAAACTACAGACCAGTTAGTTTAACTTCTGTGCCAGGGAAGATAATGGAGCAAGTAATTAAAGAAATATGCAAACACTTGGAAGGTGAGGTGATAGGGAATAGCCAGCATGGATTTGTAAAGAACAAATCGTGTCAAACTAATCTGATAGCTTTCTTTGATGTGGTATACCTAGACTTTAGTAAGGCATTTGATACGGTCTTGCATGATATCCTTATCGATAAACTAGGCAAATACAATTTATATGGGGCTACTATAAAGTGGGTGCATAACCGTGCTCAAAGAGTAGTTATTAATGGCTCCCAATCCTGCTGGAAAGGTATAACAAGTGGGGTTCCGCAGGGGTCTGTTTTGGGACTGGCTCTGTTCAATATCTTCATCAACGACTTAGATGTTGGCATAGAAAGTATGCTTATTAAGTTTGCAGATGATCCAAACTGGGAGGGATTGCAACTGCTTTGGAGGACAGGGTCAAAATTCAAAATGATCTGGACAAATTGGAGAAGTGGTCTGAGGTAAACCGGATGAAGTTCAATAAAGACAAATGCACAGTGCTCCACTTAGGAAGGAACAATCAGTTTCACACATACAGAATGGGAAAAGTGTCTAGGAAGGAGTATGGCAGAAAGAGATCTAGGGGTCATAGTGGACCACAAGCTAAATATGAGTCAACAGTGTGATACTGTTGCAAAAAAAGCAAACGTGATTCTGGGATGCATTAACAGGTGTGTTGTAAACAAGACAAGAGAAGTCATTCTTCCGCTCTACTCTGCGCTGGTTAGGCCTCAACTGGAGTATTGTGTCCAGTTCTGGGCACCGCATTTCAAGACAGATGTGGAGAAATTGGAGAGGGTCCAGAGAAGAGCAACAAGAATGATTAAAGATCTTGAGAACATGACCTATGAAGGAAGGCTGAAAGAATTGGGTTTATTTAGTCTGGAAAAGAGAAGACTGAGAGGGGACACGATAGCAGTTTTCAGGTATCTAAAAGGGTGCCATCAGGAGGAGGGAGAAAACTTGTTCACCTTAGCCTCTAATGATAGAACAAGAAGCAATGGGCTTAGACTGCAGCAGGGGAGATTTAGGTTGGACACTAGGAAAAAGTTCCTAACTGTCAGGGTAGTTAAACACTGGAATACATTGCCTAGGGAGGTTGTGGAATCTCCATCTCTGGAGATATTTAAGAGTAGGTTAGATAAATGTCTATCAGGGATGGTCTAGAAACTATTTGGTCCTGCCATGAGGGCAGGGGACTGGACTCGATGACCTCTCGAGGTCCCTTCCAGTCCTAGAGTCTATGAATCTATGACTAGCTCAGTGGTTAGAGCACTCAGAGTGTCCAAATCCTGTCCCCCCTCTCCAATAGGGCTAAAAGTTATAAGTTGCTCCTCCTCCCCCTCTGACCATTGTGTCAAATGAGATGCCTGCCTCACTCATTCTCACAAGAAATGACTTACATGTCTAAGTCACCTCACTCCAAGAGAGAAGCTCCTGGTTGTGAATGACAAGCAGTGATAGGCACCTAACTCCAAGAAAGGGGTGGGACTTAGGACACAGCCTTCTCATTTCTCTAGTTTCAGTAAATCCTCACCTAGCACACTGGCTTTTGTGGATCATGATTGTCTAGGTGCCTAAAAGTTAAGCATTGCAATGTGAGCATTGCAACACTTAAGTCCCTTTGTGGCTCTGGGCCAAAATATCAAAGCCAGAGAGTCATTGATATAAACAGTGCTCTGTACTTTTAACCACTGTTGCTCTCAGACGCTACAGAACCAGACCTCCTTGCTATTGTTGCAGTTGAGAGATATTTCAGAATAATTCATTTGAACCTCAGTGATGCCATATTGACTACCTAGCCATGCCCATTCCACGTGCTTACGATGGGCACAGCTCAGTGCACAACACAGTGGGCCTTTCCCAGTGACCACAGGTAAAGAGATCTAATTCTTCAGTGTGTCATTCTTAAGGCTAAGTTTTTGTCACAGATATTTTTTAGTAAGTCATGGACCGTCATGGGCAATAAACAAAAATTCATAGACGCCCTTGACCTGTCTCTGACTTTCACTAAAAATGTCCCAGACAAAAGTGGTTCATGGGTTCAGCACTCATTACTGCTGGGGTTCCTGGGTCCTCCACCACTTCAGTGCATCCCCTCACCCCAGGCAGCTGGTAGCTACAGGGTTCCCCAGCCACTGGCTGGGGCTGGGCAGCTGCAGGGGTCCCCCATGGCCTGCTGCCGCTAGGCAGCTGCAAGGGGTCATCCCCTCAGAGTGGGGGCTGGGAGGTGTGGGGCAAAAGTGTCTGAGGTCAATGGAAGTCATGGATTCCATGACTTCCATGATCTCTGACATAATCGTAGCCTTAGTCATTCTGCAGATGCCAACAATGAGCTTTAAGCACAAATGAATCCATCTTGGATTACACATCTGTAGTGGTCGCATTAGGTATCTCAATGAGGATCTGTAGTTTAGCAGTCCACTTTCTGAATCAGAGTCCATTAAACACTGGAGAAAAGAACAGTGATGATTTATTTTTTCTGAAAAAGTGCAGCAACCAGCTAAAACTCCACAAAAATCAGTTCATACTTACATCTCATGAAATTATATGCAGCCTTCACTGTGACATCAAAGCCTTTGTAAAGCTCTGAAATGCAGCAGTCTCTCTCAATGAACAGTTGTTAAAGAAGATAGCTGCCCCCCAAAAAAAGTCTCAATGCACCAGCTACAGAGACAGGAGAGTTGGGAGAGAACACTGATCCTCACATCAGGAAAGAAGGGGAAAGATCTCCTCCTTTTAGCTAAGAAGGGAGAGCTGTGCTCCTAACCCATTCCATCCCACATACTTTGACCCGTGTCACTAACTAGTCATAACTCTGCTCACTCACATTTTCAACATTCAAGGATAGTTAAATCAATCCACAATCCCCACCAGTAACCATCTTTCTCTAGATGTTCTAATAAGCATAACAAAACCATGATGTTCTCATCACTTCAGTTTTAATGCACTGAAATCAGAATCTGATATTTCTAATACTGAATATCTTTCACATTCATTTACTTCAAAGTCACAGATGTGTGATTTCCCCCCCCCCAATCAACTTGAAATCAAATTATTTAAAAAAAAAGTCAATTAACGGTAGTTTCAGGTACATTATTGTCCAATTGCCAGCTTTGTGGTTTTACAGTTATGTTGTTTCTATTTTTTTAAAGCTACTTTTAATTTTTTTTTAATTACACACATCGTAAGCTGTTTGGGGAAAGAACTGTGTCTGTAATATGTTTACACAGCATTTAGCACAATAGGTCCAGATCTGTAGATGCTAACATCTATACATAATTCTAATACATAGTTGTTGGTTGATGATGCCTCTGATTCATTAATGGTCATAAAACTATTTAAATCCTCAGGTGAACTTCATTATTAGAAATAAAAACATTGTACAGATGCATTTTAAAACATTCTATGTGGGATTTAGCACTTACACAGTGTCCATTATGGCTCCTTCTCCCAATATGTTACTCTATCTTTTCACTTTTCTTAAACTGTAACATTAAGAATTACTGACATTGGCACAATAGTGGTATAAAACTGGTCCCAGTACTAAATGAAAACTGGGCTGGAATGAGGGGAAGAGTAAAAATATTTATTTAGTAGAATACATTTGGCTATGAAAATATAAAAGTTATAGTTGGCAAATTATACACGTCCAAGTATTTCTTTCTTCAAAGAAATATCTGTATTTCACCAATGACATCCATATAATGTACAGGAATTGCCATGGTAACAAAGAGACTGTATATCAAAAAGACCCATGCACAGATTTATTTTTTTTGTATCTTTCTCATTGTGCTGTGGATATGCTGATATTGTGAGGTGGTATATACCTCAACTAGAGCTTTGGAAGTACTTTGGGATATTTAAAACTAGACCCAGGGAGGCGGGGGGGGGTGGAGAACTGTCATTAATATACCATACAATAAGGAACAATCCTGAACTGGCAGAGAGATGGATGGAAGGAGAACTAGTAGGTAATTTCTATCTGTAACTTGTATGATTCTATAGTTAGAGGCATATATTTCTATTCCATTGAAATCAGAGATAAAATTGTCACCTCTGTATATTTTTGACTTCAAGCTCTCACAAAAATGAAATTAATTGTTGAACAGTCTATTTACATCTAGCGACAAACATAGCTAAACAATTTGGGGGCTGGGGGTGGGGAAGGACATTCTTGTAAATAGAATACCCCTGGAATGTCCTTGAAGTACACTGTTTTGGGAGGGGGCCAGAAACAATTCAAAAAAATCTATAAACACAAGAGACAAGTTTTATAAAGCTGCTGCTGAAAAACACAAATGGACAGAGAGCAACATCAACAAAATACACCACCAATCTCTGCACATCAAAAAATTCCACAGTTTAAAAAAGCAAGTCTGTTACGAAATACTCTCTGAAGACAGGCTAGAGAAAGCTCTTATAAATCTCCAGTCAATGATATAAAAAAAAAAATCATTTAGGGCTGTTTTCCAGCTGGCATTAAATAATTCTTAACAAGCTAACATCAACCAAACTATTGCCTTCATCAGAGACCAAAACTGTCTCTCTTAAATCTAGTGTGCTAGCTTCAAAGCAGTATTTGACAGCATCATAATTCAAAACAACAAACAAAAAACTAGTATGCTTTACCCATCTCAGTTTTGTTGTTTGTATCACTGAAACCCTCACCAGACTGTCACAACGGTCTGTCTAGGTTTTATATAGCACTCTTCCGCTGTAGATTTAAAAATATTTTATGAGTGAGAAAGTACCGTTACCCTCCCCCACCCATTTTACAGATGAGGAAATGGACGGTACGTCAACATAGCAAAATAAATAAATAAACTCGGTAGCAAATCTCAGACCCTGGGTCAACTGACTTGGGCTTGTGGGGCTTGGCTGCAGGGCTAAAGATAGCAGTGTAGATGTTGCCATTCGAGTGGAGACAGTGCTCTGAACCCCTCCTCCCTTGCCAGGTTTCAGAGCCCGGGCTCCAACTGAGCTTGAACATTTACACGGCTATTTTTAGCTCCCTAGTGGGAGCCCTGTGAATCTGAGTCTGTTGATCCAGGCTCTGAGACTCACTGCCACAGGGGTTTTTGCTGTGTAGATGCACAGAGGCACAAAGAGGTCAAGTGTCCAAGCCCAACATCTCACACTGGAAGTCAGTGGAAGTACCAGAAATAGAAATCAGATCTCCTGACTTCCACTCTGGTATCTTATCAAAAGGACACTGCTACTATCCTTGAGAGTCTCCCTTTTCCTCTTTAATTGGTATATGTAACAGGTTGCACACTCACCACTGTGGCACCTCCTGCTGGTCAGTCCAGGAATCAGCTCATTCCAGCCTCAGCACACCTCCTGCTGGCTGATGTCTCACCCATTGTTTGCGCTACTGTGTGTCTGGCACCCATGTTGCTCTCTGGTTTGTGGCATCCTCTTTTGGACACTGCCTTCCAGCTGTGCCCCACTCAGTTCTCTCCCTTTCCAAGGGTATCCGCAGTCCTCCATCTGTACCTGCCCTTGTGGCCAACTGCAGTCCAAAGCCTAGCCCCTTGCCTCAGGGGGTAAGCCACAGTCTGTATCAAACCACGCTCCTCCACAGCCAGGTGAAGTGTAAGGGGGAAGAACCCAGGCCTGCCCACTATGCTGAGTCCTGGCCCAGGGACCCTCTGGCAGCAGCCATGTCCTATCCTGCCCTCTACTGCTCATGCTCCCTGAGCCACTTCCCTTTAGCCCTTGCACCTTCTCAGCCCTTTCTTTCAGGGGCCTCAGCCTGGCAGGTATCAGGCAGCTTTTTCTCTGCTCCTCTGAGCCTGCCCAGCACTGCTCTAGCTAAGGTGCTATCCCTAGGAACCAGTCCTCCTCCCTTGCTTGTCAGGGAGAAACGCCTAGTCTCATCTGTTTTGCAGCCTTTATATGGGGCCCAGCCTGGCCCTGATTGGCTGCTTCTAAGCCTTCTCTGATTAGCTGGGTTCTGTGCAGCTGCTCCAAGGGCTGCTATTAACTCTTGGTCAGTTAAAGTGGCAACTGCCCCACTACAGTATACCATTTATCCACTGAGGCCCGTGAGTGCAGGAGAGGATCAGGACTTTTAGTTGAGATCCTATAAAGGGATATAGCATCCTATTTTTAAGCACCCTTTCTGGAAACCTTGCCTTTCTCTCTTTGTCCTCTCTAAATATTACAGAGGTTGGCAAAAATAATTGAAAAATTGGATATGAATTCAGATCCAGATCTGGCTGAGGGTTTTTCCAATAGTTTAGGGTTGTGTGGACCCAGCATTTTGTTTAAGGCCCATCTTTACATTGTATATGATAGAAAGAATTAGATCTGAAGTATTAACTGTTGCTGAATGTACCTATGCAACTTCCTTATGGCAGAAATCTGTTATAGCAATGAGCCTTAAAAAAAATTGCAGGAGCCACAGGAAAAGAAATTAATCACTGCAAAGACAGTAAACAAGATATTTTTCTAAAGTTATAAATCAAAATTGAGCTGTGTCTCAAATTAATCTCTCTTGACTTGCTTTTGTTTTCTAGTCCATATTTAATCTGAACCAATACATAACATGTTTTCAAAAACAGCAGTTATTTCCTTCAGCAATTTCCACCAAATCTTTCCTTTAAAATATTTTAAAATTGTGTGTGTGTAAACTAGCAACAACAAACAATAACTGAATAAAAAAGCCAATTAATTTTGGAGAGAGAAAGGGAGTTAGGCATGTCCCGGGACAAAGTTAGCAATTAATATACTCAATACATATGGACTGAGGTGATAGGTAAATTAGCTATACCTACAATAAATAGATAAGATTAGACAAAAGCTGCAAGATTTCAAGCAGCAAAAGAAGTACTTGTCACCTCATATTTATCTTTGGGTTTTGTACTGGATTCAGTCATCACAGTATCTGACCATGGTGTACTAATTATAGACATGTCAATCATTTTGGGAAAAATCCTTGTACCAATACCCAACCAGAGCAACTGGGTTGGTCACTAGTCAGTGCATCCTTCTTTGTGCAGATGTACAAGTGCCTCTGTAACCATTCTGAGGAGGGAACTTCAACCTTTGTGTGTTCAGTTTCTTAGCATCCAAAGGCTCCAATGTGGCCTGTCCCAGTTTTCCCGTCTACTGCCTTTCAGGGCCTCCTCATGGAGCAGAGCTCCAGCAATTCAGTATGCATGTATCTCACTTGACACCCCCAAAACATGCCTCTCCTCTTTACACAACAGAACTACACAAGTTTGCTTCTCTGGGTACCTTCCAGGGGTGAGTAGGTGAGGGCAGGACTCACCCCACTGGTAATATTATATTGTTAGTGGTTTTTGAGTGTCCATATGTATTGATGTCCCTGCTTTACCTCCTTTGTATATTTGAAAATGCCAATTTAAAATCAGAAATTAAAATATTTAAAAATTAAGGGCTCTGTCTCCCTACAAAGAAAATAGTACTACAAGTAGCAGTTGAATCAGGACACAAATAAATGAGAGAACTCAGAGCGAGGAGAATAGGGAGAACTGGGCCCTTTTTCATAATAATTTCTCTCTTGCACTCACACTCTCCTCTTTCACTGACCATTGTCATTCACACTCCCTATCCTACAGCAGTGAGAATGTGGGAGGCACACTGTGACCATTTTCTACTGTTGCCATCCCATGGGACTGTCTGCTGCTGGGGTCCATCCTAGAGTTTGCAAGGGTACCTTAGCCTCTGCAATGAACTTGGCCTTATATCCCATACAAGGAATGGCATGAAGACTTTAAAGAACAGGGCTATAATGCAGTGTATTTATGATCTAGCCTGTCCCTTATTCATTTACCCCATGTAAATGTCAAATAATCATAATTTTCTAGCTAATTGACCAGTGCTCTGATATGCATGAAAACAGGTACTAAGTTTGGGGGATGCTGACAAACTCCATGCTGAGAGTGCTATATGATTGTCAAGATTCCCAGTACTTCTGTAATCTTGGCCAGCAATGGCAACAGCAGAAGAAGAGAGTTCTTCTGGGGTATTAACATGTAAAAAAAATAATTCCAAATGGTGAATGAAGGACTGTATTAATGCTATAGCATTAAACTGTAAATTCCTTTTACAGTAGCTGGAAATTAAAGTATAAATAAACTGTATTTTCTGTCATCATTAACACAGTGTATTCAGAATGTGTTGCTCATGCAAAATATGTATAACAACTTCTCAGTAGTGTTTCAAGAGATAATGTTTTCCAAAATGAAACAACTGAATAACACAGAAAATCACATTTAACAGCCATAATTCCAGTCTTTGTGTGAAATGGATGAGAACAAGTGAGTTTAATTATTTTTAAAAAGAGCTATTGTCCACTCTCCATCAGTCTATTTATATAGTCTAATAAAAAGCCATCATGTGCGCTCCCACCCACTCAGTCTCCCAGACTGAGGGGGACAGAAGTGAAATGTTTTTAGAAAAGTGAGTACTGTGCCTGTTTGAGTTTTATTGATTTAATCTGCAATTTGGGAGACCCTTTGGGGATCTTCTACGAATCCATAGAGGTGGTCGGTTACTGGAAGTAGAAAATTTCTCAGTTCCCAGGAGACAATATAAAAAGAGATGGGTGCCACAGGCATGTGGAGCTCTCAGAATGAAGTTGTGAGGTCTATGTTTGAGGGAGCAAGCCGTGTTACCTGTAAACAACAGAAGTTGCTATTATTTAGAATTGTAGCAGATGGACCAACCAGAAGGTCGGATGTTGCACAGCCTTGGCTTTAGAACAAAGTGACACTGTTAATATCACTTGAGATCAAGTTATGTTGGAGCTGCAGTTTAGACTAAGAATAGTCAGAGTCTGAACTCCATTGAATTATTGTGATGTAGACAAAATGGAATTTAGAGCCCCACCACACCTGATTTTTCAAAAACAAAACCTGACTGATAAAATTTCACAAAACCCAAGCACAAACCCCTGATTGCCCCTTTTTAGAGATGGAGGGGGGAAATCCCAAATCTTCCACCAAAATCCCTTGAATTTTGAAAACACAGACAAACTCAGTCTTGATTGGAACCACTCTTATGATGAGACTTGAAGGCTTTGAACAACCAAAACACAGTCTCTAAGAACCATCTCTGTTCAATAATCATTCCATTTGTCACTGTTTGGCTTCTTCCTTATAGAAGATATATTTAAACTTTCCTTTTGGGATAGGACATAGATGAACGTATATGAACTTTAAACTGTAACAGCTGTGTTTTGAGTGACCTCCATGTGCCTTCAGCAAAGCTCTACAACATTCACCACTCAATAGTTTAAATTTGTGCTTCAGTAAAGGTCAAAAAGGAGAAAAAAAATATGAAATCCTTCAAGGTCATAAACATGTTAGCAGAAAAGAAACAGTTTCACCATTTAAGTGCCTGTTTAAATACAAATCTATTTTTCTAAGAAGCCAGCATTTTAATCAGAATGTAGCAATGTGGAATTTCCATGTTCCAGATAACTTGACATGTCTGAAATAACAGAATATATAATATTCCGTGTACACCTGATCAAAGATTTTTGATGAAACCTTATGACAATGAAAAAAAATACTTTTCTAAATGCAAAGGTTTCATTAAAAGCTCTCTTTTTTTAAAGAAGTCATTTTTTGTCAAAACTGAAAATTTCAAATTTTGAATTTTTGAAATTTCAGAATTTAGGGGGTTAATTTTTTGTTTTAGTTCTCTTTTCCCTCTTTATTCCTTGTTCTCCCCCCCCCCTTTTGTTACCACTGAATGCAAGGGAATGAATGATATTGAGGAGGTCTTTCACCTTTTCATTGTTCTTTTTGACATGATCCAAAATTTAAAAAAAATTAAAATGAACACTTCAAAATAAAACTTAAAAAAATTGCAAACATTTCAAAGTTATTCCATTTTTCAACCCTGAAAAACAGAAAGGATTTCAAAAATTTCAAGTTTGTGAAGTTTTCTTTGTTTTCCCCTTTGGACTGGCTCTAGTTCAGAGTAGATAGATAAACTAAGGGCTTGTCTACA